>NC_051186.1:94616409-94651646 GCF_013339695.2 Rhipicephalus sanguineus
GGCAAGCAGGTGTTCAACCACAGAGCAGCGACATTTTTTTTTCTTTATTGGACACAGCAGCGACATTGCTTGATGCAGCTTGGAAGAAAAAATTGGGGGACGCTTAAGCTTCGCCTTTAAGAGTTGAACGCGATAGCAATATGCTGCCCCTAGTGCGCACTTCGAACACTACGAGTGTTTAACAGAATGCGCGCACTAAGGTGTGTGCCTTAGTGTGCGCAGTAATTTGTGTGCCTTTTGTAATGGGTGCCTGTCTTTAAACCACCAAGTCGTTATGATATTGACGTGATATGACGCCCGATGGCAATGTACGCTTGTACCACGCAATATTACTGCGATATTACATCTCGTACTGTGACACCTGTATACATGACGCGTATTTTTGGGAAGCATCAAAGTTACTTTCAGCGCAGCTCCAAGCAGAGGCGTGGCTGTGTGGTAGAACACCTGCTTGCCACGCAGACGGCCTGGATTCGATTCTCACTCGGACCCAACATTTTTATTATTTATTTTATTTGCAGCTTTTTCGATTTTTCGGTCACGGACAAGATGATGATTTTTCGCTCACAACCAACGGTGCCGGCGCCGACGCCGACGGCGCAATTTGTGCGATACGAGCTCTTTAACGCTATCGCGTTAAAAAGCACTCTATGACTGTCATGTAGTGGTAGGAGTCTCCTTAACGCATGTAATATTGCGTGACAGAAGCGTAGAATCGCGCCAGGCGTTAAAAAATGTGAATTGTACAATAAGGCGGTGTTTTAAGGGCCTACCCATTACAAAGCGCTCAGACATACCTTATCATCATAATCATCAAAAGCATCAACAAAGTGAGTAGCTGCGTAGGTTCGCCTGTTGCTGTACGGACGCGTAGTGGGCCCTTCGATGATTCGCAAAATAAATAATTATGACGTAGTGGGTACTTAACAACTGTACTTGCAATACGCATTCTAGGATACTTTTAAATGGCTAATCTCACGCGCGCAGACGTTAGTTTCCCTGCGGCGCGGTTGAGACATCCACCGAGAACCGAAGGCAGGGTAGCAATAGACCTTTTTCAAGCACGCGAGCGCCACCAACGGGCGCGCAAGCGCTCATGGTAAATGTGTGTACGCCCCACCAGCCGCCGCGACGAGCGCGCGGGCCTCGCGCTGTAGCGTTCCGCTTGCGCCGCGCTAGGACTTCTTAGACACAGTGAACTTGGCAAGGTGCAACATGTTACTGTGCAATTCAATCAAGAAATTCAGTGTTTAGCTTTGACGGTCTCTCGACGATTTTTATCTGTCCTACTGTTGGACCAGTTGAGTGGCTCAGAAGCGTCACCTTTTATTTATTTATTTTTTTTGGCGCCAATGAGCCTTACGGCATAAAAAATACGACTCGGTTGCCTATAAAGTGCAGGAGCGGTCCATGATTCGCGGATGCATTTGGAATCAACATCCATCGACACTGTCCACGAGTACAGTGTGAGGTTCTGATATTTAAAGAGTACACTAGAAAGCGTAGTCGGCATTTCGGGAAATGAGAGACATCCATTGCGTCGCTCGCACCATATATGTAACGAACGATAAGTGCCTACTAACGTTCGTTGGTGCTATAACTACAGGTTGGAATAATACTTAGAGCGAAATAAATAAGGATCAGTACACGTAAGGAAATGCAAAAACCCGAGCTCACACACAACTGCAAATTTATTGCACGCGTGAAAAAAAGCATATATACAAAAAAGGGAGTGCGTCGCGCGTGTTTGACGAAACGTCGAACAACCAAGGCGCGTGCTTACAGTCGATTAATAATGTTGAACTCCTTGTCTTGTAACGACTCAGCAGGTTGACTGACACATAGTGTGGCGTTATTTGTGACATGATATGCCTCCGAAATTTCTCGCGTTGTCTGATTAGGTTGATGGTACAAAATTACAGTGCTTTCGAAGATGGGATTACATTTGCACGACAGGCATAGCGATGCGAGATAAGACGGCTCCATTCAATGGATTTCGATACTCGCTGAGGCGCGTATTCATACATCGACCAGTCTGGCCGATGTAGATGTGGACACAAGAAAGAGAAATTTGCAGTTAACTCCTACACAAGATACAAAGCAATTGGCATGCCTCTGACCGCATTTTTCTTTGCCGACCGCAGACCCCTGCGACCTTAATGCGAGTAAGCTCATTTGGGGCGGCAAACACAACCTTCACCCCCACATCGCTTCCCTACGTTCTTCAGGCCATGCGACTTCTTATACACATGTGGAATAACTGCAATATTTCTAGTTTCTTCATTTTTTACGGATGGAGGACGTCTCTGTTAATCTCTCTTTGCCATGCGAACAGATGTTCGCAAACCGATACAACAATACGCAGGATATACCGCCTCTTTGATCACTTTGCAGCTGGAAACTACTGGTCATCTTATGTGCGCAAGTTTTTTTTTCCAACGCCGTGCGCAATCATGACATCGCAATTCTTCGTTTAACAATATTCGAATGCGCCGACACGAAATTAAACGCATATTTCGCTGAACGCGGGCTATACTGGCCGTAAACATGCTCCGCAGTGAAACTTAAAAGCACGTATCAAGAAACTGCAAATTATCAGAGGAAGACATATCGCAAGTGAATTCTAGTCCCATCCCTTTTTCTTTAAACACGTTTAAAATGTGCTCACTTTTTTAGAGCGCGTGACTTGTCGATTAAAATCAAATAACCATCTGTAGACCCAAACACTGTAACACCTCTCTACAGTTTGGTTACACCAGATCACGAGCCGCTATGGCATTAAATGCCATAGCGGCTTGTGAACAAGTAATCATTGAATAAATACGGATTCGGTGTTGCAGCTCACATTGCTCACGATATCACGTTTTGACTGCAGGTATCGGCAAGTGATAACTCGCATGCCGTTTAACTGCTACATCCCATCCGGTATACATCCGCTCGGTAATACCTGCACTGACTGCATAATTCCTTTCGCATTTCATGCGTAGAGATACATGCAGGTGCGTTCAGACATGTGTAGTATTTAGGATTTAATAATAGTCTACCAGCGGCGACGCCTTCTGTTTTCGTTTGGTGCTCCCACGGCGCCAACGAGCAGCGAGCGACGGAACAGCCGGCGGGCTCGCCGTCGCCATACACACTTTCCCAATAGTGCATCGCGCGCCCGCGGGGGGTTCTGGGATTGCTAGAAAAAGGTCTGTTGAGAAGGCGATGCTGACGGGGCCCGGTTACGCTATCGCGATCTGCTCTTGAAGGCGAAGCTCAAGTGTACTCCAACTTTTAATTTACACTTTGATTTACACCTGAACAATATTGAGATTTCCGCGCAGGTTTGCAATTTTCTTAATATGGGTGTATTGTGCCGGTAATATAAAAAAAGAAATTGGGTCGACTGCCTGAATCTCATTTCGTACTGCACCACGTTTCCGAAATAATAATGAGAGAGAGAGTCAAAAATTCCCGTCTCTCCAGGAAACATTTCTCATATGAATGTAGCTCGCATACTCGAGTTTTTACATCAAAGTAAGAAAATGAAGCGTCTTGTCATTTCTTTTTTTTCATCACGGAGCAGAACTCGTAATGAAAGCCTCAAAATAGCTCGACGAGAATTTTTGTGTATTGCAGAGTTATACCCGTGCTTATCTCTTCTTGCACTATTACTTCCGAGAAATTTTCAAGGTCGCCTGGGCGCTTCCTGTGCGGTACTTTATTACGCCGCATTCAGTTCTATGCAGCTTATAGACTCGATAGAAGGGAAACGTACCTTAATATTTCTTCCATATTAAAAAAAATGCCATGCGTCCCTTTATAGAGCGTCAGTACTATGGTTTCTTCAGAAGAGAATATTGCAGACGAAAAGGCCGAGCTTTGTTAGAGCAAAGATGGACCTTTTAAATGCGAAGCACTTCTTAGCGAAACTTTGGCGCTTTGAGCGTTCTATCTATCTATCTATCTATCTATATTCTAATCTATCATCTATCTATCCTATCTAATCTATCTCTATCTAATCTATCTATCTATCTATCTAGCTATTATTCTATCTATCTATATCTATCTCTCTATCTATCTTTCTATCTATCTATCTATCTATCTATCTATCTATCTATCTTAATCTATCATCTATCTACTATCTATCTATTCTATCTAGCTATCTATCTATCTATCATCTATCTATCTATCTATCTATCTATCTATCTATCTATCTATCTATCATCTATCTATCCTATCTATCATCTATCTATCTATCTATCTATCTATTAGCCGCTACGTCTGGGTGCTCTCACGATCGCCTTCTTAACTTCGTCTGGACGAAAAATGGCATGGGAGGATAAGATGATTTGACGAATATGACTGTCCTGTCATGACATGAATAATATAAATAAAATTCTGGAAATCGCACGTGCCGTGGGAAGGTGACTGTGACGTAATTTTCGTTACTGAGCGAAATGTTACAAAATGACGATAACGATATATAAATTTTATACGCACATATATATGCTGAAGAGCCGCATATGTGTTATTTAACCAGTTGTTTACAGTAACGCTGTTTGGGTAACGCTGCCAACGGCAACGTGGGTATTACCAACACCAGAAGCAGTAAGCTGATATGTAATGCTTATAGCTATTTCTAATGATAGAGAAAGCACGCACGTTTCAGGAAGCCGTGTGCATGCGTGGAAGCGGTTCTTGAGAGTTCTTGGACAAGGTCATCATCACCGTGGTCAGTGAGCAGCAGCTGGTCATGACAGCAGCTGGTCATGACATGTTATCGGATCCGGTCGTGATCGCGGAGACGAGGGGTTCATGTGTAGTGAAGTATGAGGTATAGTACAGCTGTTGGAAATCGTGGATGCCTCGGTCGTTTCGTCGACAAATTGTATGTCGATAGAACCGGCGACATATCGGAACCTCAAGTCACCCTTCGCGTTGGTGAGGTATAGGCCGTCGAGGCTGGTAGGCCTGGATAGTGCTCCGTAGACCAACATCAGATGATCGCGCTCGTCGTATTCGAAGACTACATGGGCGTATGTGGCCTACGTGGCATAGTCTACAAAGCGGCTGTCAATCAACCTGGCATCATCATCGGTCAGCATGAGGCCATCGCCCAGCCTCGTAAGAAATCAAGAGAACACTGCGTCGTTCTGGTGGACTAAGTGCATTTTACGGTGCGATGATGTGAATATCATACGCAACTTTCGTTAATATATTCCTCCGGGCTCGAGCAATGTTTCGATATAGCTTACTGAATCGTAGAAATAAAAATGTAATGTTTATTAGACTGCTATAAAAACGGAGCCAACACTGGAACTACAGACGTTAATCTGATATGACGCCTGCATCGTAGGAGTACACATCGTAGGAGTACCACGTAGTGTTTATTGCTTTCTTGAAAAATGATATCGCCAGCATCATAACCACAATTGACGTTGCACCGAGATTACGCCTGGTTTGAATTTTTGTGCCGTTTTGTCAGGTTGCGTATTTGTCACTTTGAAGACACTTTTGGACATTTGCTGCAGCATGTACATACCTCGACCGGTTCTAAATATGTGCTTGTCGCCTCGGGCAACCAGTTCGGAATCAGCACGGTGGCGCCTTTTCGTGCAAGACATTTTCTTTGCCAGTTCTTCCCGTGTGATATTTCAAATCTCGATTGACTATATTCTTGTTTGTTTCTAGCCGTTGTGTCCAACTTATCGGAAGCAGCTGCCTTCGCACTAGCTGGTCAAGTTGAGATTTACTGCGGGTTTTCAAAATATTTTGCAACACTAGCGGGCTCTATTATGCTTTAACGTTGCTTGACTAAATGCTGTTACCACGTTTTAGAGATGCCAGAACTATTAAGATCTTGAACGTACCAAGCATAGCTCTCTCTTATTTCCCTTCCACGACGACAGAACGAAAAAAAAAAACACCCCTTTTATCGTTCCTTACCAAACGAATGCGCGCGGCACATTGCAAGCCCTCTACTGTATAAAAAGTCTTCTATTCCCTCCCCACACTCACTGTTCCGCACGCTCAGCTAAATAAATACACATATCCACATAACGTAATGTTATTCAGTACTTTGAGGCGTATCGCATATATTTGACGTTAAAGCTTGCAGCTGAGGTCTTTCACCCAATAACATTCATATCCCCATAATTGGGTTTAATATACCCACGCGCCTTCACAAGTTATTTTCAGACAGTCACTACAGTCTGAGGTATCACAGCGTAAAATTGTGCATATTCTGCACACGCGTGGTTAGCACTCACGGCGGCATCAGGCTGAAAGGTCGAACATACTGATTCTCACTCTATTTGCTGGGCTGCGGACTCGATCCACCTATAGAATCGAAGAAACTAGCTATTTAAAGCTATTTAAAACCTCAACAAATGGTGAATGATTAGAGGTAATCTGAATAAAGAAAATCACACTAAATCGTACTATTTGTCGAAACGTTTGTCAAAATAAAAGTAATTGATCCTTATGAATAACAAATGCTAGAATTGCATAGAAACTACCACGCAGGGAGCGAAGCTATCTTCAGAGACCATCTTTTTAAGACTTAATCTGTTAATGCATTATAATGAAGCGACACTCCGCGCTACTTCAAGAAGTGCTTTGAAGAAGCTTACTGCTGGTTCCTAAGCGATTACAGTGGATAGTTGGTGATGGTCACATTCCTACAGGTATTTCATCTTTCGCGTGTTCTTGCCCTGTATGTGGTAAATACTGCTAAGAGAGTGACGGTGTGCAAATGTGTTCAGAGAAGCTTTCTCTACAGGTTTATGAATTTCCAGATATGAGGAGAAAAGATAAAACAAAAGAAGCATTACTTTACATGAGATCGAAAGAAAAAAAGCTCCATCTTTGCTCTAACGAAGTTCGGCTTCTCGTCTGCAATATTCTCTTCTGACGAAACCATAGTGTAAACTGACGTTCTATTACATGGCGCAGAGCATTTTTTAAAATAAAGAACAAACATTAAGGTACATTTCGCTTATGACGAGTCTATAAGCTGCATAGAACTAAGCGCGGCGTAATAAAGTACCAGACAGGAAGCGCCCGCGCCACTACTGATGTCAAAAAACGCGACAAAGCGAGCTACATTCATAAGCGAAATGTTTCCCGGAGAGACGGAACTTTCCGACTCTCTCTCTCTCTCATTCCGGAAACGTGGCGCAGTACGAAGTGAGAGTCAGGCAGTACACTCAATTTCTTTTTGTTCTCTAAACCAAAGAAGTCTTACAGAGATGGTGAAGAATGAAACTTCGCAGTGCGTTTCTGTATAACTGTGCATGACTGGGGGTCGATAATCGGACTGCTGGCTCACCAAGTGAGGTTCTTTTTAATATTGCATTGGTCTTCTAGCTTCGTGCTCGCTGCGCAGATTAGGTATCAGCGCCCAGAGTCAGATGTTATGGAGTGAGTGGTGCCGTGGGAAAACTGAAGTTCGATACCTAAGAGAAGTTACGGTGATCGCTGAATATTCACAGAGAGCCGCGAAGAAAAGTAGCAAGTGGTTCGCCGTTATGCGAAAAATATTTTTGAATTCAGTGAACAAAGATTTGCAGTCATCAAAGTATATTTACTTAAAGTTGGTCTAATCTGCGCAGCCATTTGTCTGCCGATGCTGCTGAACCTGCTCAGGCTCCGAATTTGCTCTGGCTTTGAAAAAGCTGTACGATCGTTTGAGCACCATTATGTTTCCACAAAGGCCCAATACTTCGCTCGGTATGCTACCCGGATATATCGAACGACTACATACGGACGGCCTGTAAGTACAGTTGATAAATATTTTTCTCTTCTTTATGCCAATAGAACCAACAGACAATCAAGCCAACTACTAATAACGCCCCATCTACTTTCCTTGGCTTGAGTTTCTGTTGGTTGCCAATAAATATGGTGTCGAACAAGGAAAAACAAGACTTTTAAATTGCCCTTCTTTCATTAATGAATTATTAGAGGGTTATATCGGTGCACTCTTTAACATCATCTCTGGTCTTTTGTCCTTTCATTTCTGTGCACAAAGATTTGGGTACTTTGTGGCGGTTTCCTGAACCAACATTAAGTTCTCTAATTATAAATTTTATCGCACGTATGAATATCGGTCAAACTGAATAGCGATTTCCAATGTTTTTTGAAGCAAGAAAAACACCCAGAGAGCAAGTTATATTGGGCTCGATGGAAAAATAACAGTATTGGCTGTTTACATTACCGGGAGCTAAATATCGGTCGTAAGGGTGAAAGGAAAACAGATGGTGTTGATGTGCTTTTTTATTTTGTAACTTGGATCGCTTTCACGAGAACCGCTTTCGAGACAACGTTTAAAAAAAAGACTCACTTATCAGCGCTACATTTGGTTCTGTTCAGAAGGGCTTTAGAATTTGCTCGAACAGAAGAGGGTTCGCCTGCGAAGCACCATAAACGGAAAGTTTTCTGTTGTGCTTGGCCGGAAAAAGACTGAAATTAGCCTGCTAAGGCGCTCTTTCGCACAGTCAGCATTCGTGTTCCTTCATGTTAATTTTTTTTACGGTTTTCTCTTTTGGTCGTTCTATTTACGACGCGAGAGGTGTTGGATCTCCCTTCATAGATCATTTTTTTGAAACAACCTCTATATTTAAGAGAACAGTACCACAAGACACCCTCTTTCACATGAGCCGCTTTTATTACTGAAGATTATATGCCACACAGAGGCGCTTGTAAAGCGCAGACGTGTTAATGCTAAATAAAATTTATATAGGGGTAGACATATTCCGCATATAAAAACCAGCGGAAGCTGCATCCGAAGGTACTGCGTCGAGCGACAATAGAACTACTCCCATTTATTCAGGGAGACAGCATTGTCCAAAATTAACCTGCTTTGTCTCGTTCAACCTGACCGTACCATTAGAGTAGTTGTAATTAGGAAGCGTCATTCCAGAGTCGTCAGCTGGACTCGCTATGGTGTCATTGCGTCGGCGCTCATCCTGTACTTCCAATGACGTCAGATTTGTACCGCCCCAGATCTGTCTCCACACTCATATCAATAGGCTCGAAGCTGAGATATGTCGCCCTGACAACATGTGGCTTTTAGGCACAGTCCCCGAATTAACGAATTCCGCGATATCCGCCAAAACTATCGGTCCTGTTAGCATATCAGAATACAGACAGAACCATAAGAAAGGCTCTGAAGTTGTCGGCCTCTGATCACTCCACGCGTGGCATCCAGCGGCTCAATGTTCCACGAATGGATTCATGACGTATAATGCTCGAGCTCCTCCTCCTTCCTGCTCAAATCACGTTGCAGGTTCTCCTTACTGATTGGCCGACGCAAGCCGCTGCCCTCGCTACACTGCACGGAACTGGCAGATTGAGGACGTGACGTATTTCTCTTGGGAACTACTGGAATTCGGTGCCGTTTCATGCTTCCGCATCTCAGGAATTTGATATGTCCTGTCTTTGGTGAAACAAGAAAAGAGTGTTTCGACGTACATGCCAAACAGCAGACGAAAGAGCAAAAGACGATATTGTTTCACAATTCTTTGCGTATTTATATGCCCCACATAGGCTCACATAAGGATGGTCATAATATAGTTGCACGGCAACAATACTAAAGTTCCTAAATGACATTGTTAGAATGTCTGAAATGCTTTCATTATATGCTGATGGAGCATCCAGTTCTAAGCGACCCATAACTATTCGGAGCAACGTCAGACAGAGGCTGCACATTTGTTGGTCAATCTACCTATAAATTAGGCCGTAAGTGTTACGCCCTGCAAAATATCGTGGTGACGCTGCCTTTTGATACTGAAAGCCAGGCGTGCAGACACTGACGCAATAAGACATAAAAATACAGCGGCAACAACACCCGTAAACTGAACGCTTGGTAGCACGAACGCCCGAGAAAGAAAAAGATGGTTGATCCCTCTGTCATAGGAATCGGTATAACACGAAAGTGAAACATGTCGTCACAGAAGTGTTTGATCGCTTTAGTTCACTGGTATATCAGAGCTTGTGCAATGTCTGTTGTTGTTTGGTAGCTGTAGCACCGCCTGATGTGGACGCACTCACGTTTACGCCTAGTGGCACATCTCTGCACCAACAACTAACGCCCATGATCTTGATTTAACTCTTGCGGTAGCTGAAGTTCTCAACATATACGTCGACATCCCATATGGTGAATCCCGCGCTAATATGCCATCAACAAGCACATAATAGACAATGATACTGGGTATGCAGTCCTCCAAAGCGCAGTGAAACTCGAAGAGAAACGCTACGCGCGTTGTGTCTTCCCTCTAGCCTGGCCGTTAATTCTCACAGGGCGAGCGGGGAACGTGGTGCGACAGCCAGGCGAGCGTCGGAGAGCTATTTTTTAGATGCGAAGTATCTTAAGGCGGAGCTCAATCCGGTGGTGGTGGTGTGCGGCGTGACCACCCTTACTGCGCATGCGCATACCCTCTCCACACACCTCCTCTCCACTCACTCTCTCACCTCCCCTCTCCACTTTCCCTCTCCCCTCCCCCTTTCCACTCTTCCTCTGAAACGCGGGCTAGACATGCCGAAATTCTCTCCTGCGCAACGCCGCGATGAGCTCGAGCGCATGCGCGTCCCCTCCGCTTCTCTCTCCTCTTCCACGCTGCCCCCCTCTCGCCCACCTGTCGACCGCGTTCCCCGCTCGCCCTGTGAGAATTAACGGCCAGGCTAGATGGAAGATACGACGCGCGTAGCGTCCCTCTTCGCGTTCCACGACGCGAGGTCGGTAGCATGCCCAACGAACGCCAACGGAACGCGATCGTGCAAGTGCTCCGGCTTCGCATCGCCTCATGGTCCCCTTTAGCGGGAGATGGTGTAATTTTTGATATGGATGGACGCCACGAGCGAGGCTTCGGCTGCAGCCACCACCTCGCGGTGAATTACACTTGTATTGTAAGCGCGCCGAACGGAACGGTCGCACCAAGGGCGCGTTTTTTTTTGTTTTTTTTTTTAGCCTGTTGGCACACATGTCATCACCCCGTTATAAAGGGGACGCTCATAGCATCCATCCATCCATCCATGCAAGAGCACTGCGAGAGGAAAGTGTGAAAGATAAGAGGCGCGTTCATGTAGCCCCCGTTATGTGTTCGGCTGTAGCTCAGGGGGCTAAACGCCCGCCAGCCATCGTCACGGACCGAGAGGTCATGGGTTCGAGTCCTGTCAACGGAACATTTTCTTGGAGTGTTTTTCTTTGCCATTTGATGGCGTTCATTTTGCTGACGTATTTCCGTAACGGAAATACGTCATGAAAATTTTGGTGGACCCCGGCATAAAACGCTTTCGTGTTAAAAAATGATTATACCATGTCCCACTAAAGGGTCATGGTGTAACGTTTTTAGGCAAAGGCTTAAGCCGATCGACGTATGTGGGGATGCGGAGCAGCGCATGGGCTGACTTAAAGTTCTGTTCATCACGGGCACCTTGCCCGATGTTAACGCGTCCTTGCAAGTGGAGCACACCATGAATTCACTGTAGTTGCTGTTGCTGTTACTTGTCTCGATTGTCGGAGCACGGCATGCAGGTTCATCGCGCGTCTGCAGAACATCGTTCCCCGATGCCATCACGTGATTGTTGAGAGTGTGGAAAGGGTAGAGGCTATAGCGTCTTACCAGCCCCTTACACAGGTCCGAACGCGCTAGCGCGTGCCAGCGCGTTCTGACTAGGATACAACGCGTAGGCTAGCTGTGTTCATACTTGTGAACATTGTCGATGAGAAAGCAAATATTACGCATATCTGAGGGGCAACATCAATACGTAAGTATTAGGTGGTGTGTTCCTTTGCTAGAAAAGACATAGATACGTAATTCTAAATGTATAGTATTTCTTAGGCTGCGCTGAAAATGCGACGCTATGCACAAAATAAGCGCTCTGCCGACATATGGTGCTGTCACCTGGCAATGGTCCTGGGTTCTGCAAAATCTCATGTTTCCCGACACTGCCAGATGGCGTCCATATCTCACGCAGCGCCTCCTCTATTTTATCAATGTCAGCCAGATGAGGCTGATTCAACATAGAGGAGGCACTGTCTGAGGCAAGGCAAACATAAATGGCCGCTTGCTGAAATACAACCCACTCTACAAGACATGCCGAGACCTCTCAGGGCGAACAGCATCACGGGTGGCTGCGGATGAGACCAGGACTCATATAGTACGGCCGGCAGAAGACTATCGTCTTTCGACGACATTTGCAGCGAAGCGCGCAGATACGCGGCCAATTTTTTTCAGAGAAAATATTTCACACGGCCCTTAAAAGTAAGACGCGCTTTAACAACTTAATTTGCGTCGCCCTTATTCTTCTAGATCTTGGATAAGCGGTCTTGCCTGAAGCAGATTCAAAGGTGTTGCATCAGATTTCTCAGTCTTGTTCAATCACATGTGATGAAAAGGCTGTTGTATCGCTGGCAGTTTCAGTGTCATCATCGAGTCGCGGCGTTTCAATCAATGAGAAAACTGAATGGAAATTTATAAATAGACACAGTAGAGGTGAGGTGCAATGCTATATTGCTTCTTTGACACGTTCGCAATGCGATTTTAGAGACAGAATAAGATCACAAAATAAACACATTCGTAGATTATTGTCGACAAATTCATCCTTTTGTGAATTTTACTTACACAAATTGCTCATGCCATTGCTTATGAGAAGACAAAATAAACTCCAGCTTCGCAATTTCTGAACTTTTTTGTCAATAACCTAAGTTACGTTAATGCAACGTCAGCAAATAGAAGCTTTGTTCTCACATTCTGAGCGTTATGGCTGAAAAAGTGTTTTGAGTTTTGCTAAGGCCAATGTTTTGATGATTCTGACCGCATTTTAACTAACTTTGGTTGCTAACATTCTATGTATAGGCGGACGTAGCCGCCCTTCATGTAATAACTGGCTGTGTAAAATTTGTTTACTTGTATATTTTATATACGAATTTCCTCAAGTACAAAGATGAATAGGCGTTAAATAAGGGTTGTCATGTGGTTACACATCTTAGATAGTATGAACGACTAGAGTGTAACTGGCGAGTGGCACGACGTAAGATTTACAGTCATTCCTGTCCTTGGAAGTTTGCGTACACACAAAGACAACTCACGTATATTGATACGTTTAGAGGGTGACTGTGCATTACATTTTCAAATAGTAAGAAAACACAGGACAAGAAATAAATATGGAAGGCGAGCAAAAGTTGCAAATCCTGAAGAGTATAGTTTGCCGTTAAATCCAAGCTTTTATTCCGCAGTACACAGAATAAGATCTTTCGTCTGAAGCAGCCTTCACCGATTCCTTGGAAATGCTTAATTACGTACCTTAGAAACCACTTCGAAGCATCTAAAGTTGGAAGTTCCAAGTTCGATGGCAAAGACCTCAGCTTAAATCTCGATATCTCGAAGGTCGCGCGAACTGTGCGATAGACATATAAAGAGAGGCACGGGGAAAGAAAACGTGGTACATTAAATTTTCGTAATTGGCTATTTTCTTCTTCAAGGCACACTTAAGAACTTCGAAAGTTAAGTGTTAAGTGGAGAGAATACCTAAGGCAATCAGTGTCGCTGCCAACGCCTCGGGAAAGGAAGCACCGCGTCTCACGAGCTTCCCTTTCGCTATTCCAAAAAGGAAAACAGCTCTCTTTCAGTGCTCCCAGGAACACGTGGAGTGACGGTGCCCAGTCCGATATACTAAGACCCTTTTTTTTCACTGTCATCTGCGTTAACACTCCCTCAGGTATTAGCAATTAATTTTCAAGCGTGTCTCACAACTGGCACTGTGAAGTACCCGTAAAATAATGGAAACCGTTCTTTATCTTTCGTTTTTTTTTTCAATCCTGACGGTCATCCTAAACCAACATGAGCTGAACAGAAAGAAATGAAGAAAGCTCAACTTCCCAATCAACCTTCGAAGGGAAGGTAGACGGATCAACCGCTGAAATGAATTTTGGCCGCCAGTCGCGAAGCTCATCGCAATGAGTAATTCAAGGTATGCCAGTATACCAGCTTCATCGTGCGGCGCAAATGTCAGAGAGCCTGCATTCACAAACATTTCTGAAGGTAAAATTTCTGAAAAGTTCAGCAAAATACGACGCTGGGAATGTTATTATCGAAGCCTATGGGCCGTTGGCAATGAGAACAAAGAAGATTCGCGTATTCGGTTCCATGTATGTATGTGTGTGATGTGAGATCGTCCAGTGGCTGTTTTTAGGCAGCAAAGGCTTAAGCCGGTCGTCCCACAAGACACGCATTCAAGATGAGGGTAAAGCAAAGAATCATGAAGACCGTATACTTATTGCCAAGACATCTCTCCTCATGCGATGGCGAGATAATTGACTCCGCTATGAATTCATGCACACCAGGTTACGTGCTGGCAACAAGTTAGTCTAAATGCGAACGCAGTGTGATCATTACGAAACGTTGGTCTTGCGCACCGCTGAATCTTCGCTCTCGCAAAAGTCGAAAACCAAGTACAGCCGACTTTTACTTAGTTCTTCGAGAGAGAGAAGCGTTGTGAAACAAGTGTTATAAGACAACCTTTGTTAATCTTGCGATCACAGCTCAAGAGCTGAACTTGCTAGCGCCGTCATGTTTTCAAGTAATACTGCTGCCTCACGGTGACTGCAGGGAACAGGTTGATGGATGGTGAAACTTTATGCAACGGGAAAAAGCTTCATATATGGCATGCTCGTTCATTTATTCTTATGAATGTCTGGCTGCATTTAGCTTGTATTTCGTCAACATTTATGTAATCATGATGAGTGCCTAACTGCACTTGTGGCTGATTCTTGCGAAGAACTTTGCAATAATATTGAATCATGTCCTTTTGTTGTTCTTGTTGTCGTTTTTTGCCGGGTACTAATTTGCCCATCGATAACAAAAAAAAAGTTGAATTTTTTTATCACGCCGGCCTATTTTGTCATGTTTTCGTTGTTTGCTTTTCAATGCTGCGTGAAGTTGTATTGATATTTGTTGCCGACAGTATTTGCTGTCATTTTAAAGGCTACAGTACTCAGTATTTTCTTTATATCCTTATGGCTTTGTCGATTTTTGCACTATCTAAATGTATCTTTCATCAGCACGAGACGCGTGCCAATAGCTCCAGGACAGAAGTAACGAAGTTTGGGCATGAGCTGAAGATAGTCAGACTTGACGGAGAGCAATTAACTCGGATGTTGGCAATAATCGAGTCGCAAGCGCCACTCTGTATGTTTCGATAGGAAATATTTTGAGAAGATCATGGTAATTTGTCGGCTACATATTTTCTTTTTTCATTTCATTCTATGAATTCTTCAACGCTTCATGGCGATATTTCAAATGAATTAGTTGGGTGTTTCTGCCGACCACGATTACTTTTACCGTCACGGGCCTACTGGGAAAAGCCGGCGATGCGCGGCCACCGTAACTTGTTTCCGATAAACTAGTGAAAACAATGTAGATAAATTTCAACGCAATCATCTGTATCGTATGATTCGGAAAAGATGCGCAGATACATCGAAAAAATAAACTGACTGAAGTAAAGAAGTCTTTCCTGTACACTATCAGTTCTTGACCCGTTTTCACGCCGTTTACATTTCAACAGATATCCATTACCTACAACTTCTAGGCAGGGGTACATTATAACACAGTCAATTCTCGCATTCCGCAAGGCGCCGCCTGAATGCTTTCGAAGACTGACAGAAATGAGTACAGGCTAGAGCGGGAGGGCACGCTCGCCGCCATATTTTCTAACAACATCGACCCAATAAGATCAAAGGTGGATGCCAGCTCACTGCTTCATTAAGGAGCCCTCATACATGCCGCCGCTGCCTCCAGTGAGGCATTCTTATGGATTCAGGTGCGGAGGGACATTCGACATTCTGCGTTCCCGCATCTCCCGGTCTTGTTCGGGCAAGTCGTCTCACCCACTCAATGCAGACCGACGAGCAGCAATCTGGGATACCGCTGCTTCCGTATAGGGACCGTACATCAACTTATCGTATAGTGGTTCTTTATGATTTTATTATTTGTGTCATAGCCGCACTAGACGCTTTACTAAGTCACTGAGGAACTCTTCTTGCGCAGAATACACAGCAAATGGGGCATACTTTCGGGTATTGTTAGGAAGCCTTGGGGAGCTGTTTGAGTAGTGGGTATTTGAGTTAGGTTAGTCATCTACACGTTACACAAGAAGGTATACTCGTAAGGTTATGCGGTAGTTATTCTCCTGTGAGGGAGTGAAGAGAAGATATCGTTAACATTAGGAGAGGCGCGTTCGCGTTATAGAATGCACACTCAGGCGCGCCCATTGTTCGGCGATACGTGCTACGGTCAAATAAAGGTAAATTATTCTGTATGTCTCATGTGCGCACTTCTTCTGTGTTCACTGAATCTTAGTTAAAGAGTTATGCAAGGCGTAATAACAGGATATTACTAAATAGTTGATTCTTCGGCCTTTCTTCGCTGGACACGAAGTAAGGCGATGAATGACCACGAGAACTGTGCAGGAGCTGTTTCTTTGTTTTGTTTTGCAAAATATTTAAAGTTCAGCGAAATACAATACATAGTCTTTGCCATTGTTGCAAAAGGATACATTTGGCCAGGTCAACGTTTAACAGCTAAATATATTACGCCGGCATATATGGTACTAATTACCAGTTTTTGCGAATATTTTCCGGCTTGTACAAATTTTCCGGCAGTTTTCATTACAAGAATGAGGGCAACTACTAGTGAGCATATGCGTCCTGGGCAAAAAAATATCTCGCTCTAGTAGATGTAAGTACGAAATATCTACCGGCAAAGCATATTGGTTGGACATTATGCTAGCCACAATATTGTTCATGCCACTGTGCGAGAGAAATCTTGGGCTTTGTCTTGCATATGGGCGGGTGCGGCCACAACGTGACACCAAGCTGGTGCGCCCCACGCATCGTGGCGCTCTCTCACAAAGGAGGCGACAGCTAGTGCCGCGAAGCTGCTTCCTCTAAGATTACGTCTTGCAGCGCGAAGACTGCACTGTTTTAAGCTTTTGGGCTGAATGCCCGGATTTCTCATTTCGTTCTCGCAGCAACACTCGGATGCTATCATTTGAATGCCCGTGTGGTTTCGTTTGAGTACCCGGATGTCTCGTCTGAGTTCCCGGATGTATCGTTCTGAGAGCCCCGATAACGGGGTGGCATTTTGGGTCAAGGTCACTTGAACGCCGCTGACAACAGTAGCGAAAACCATTTCACGTTTCAAAAGAACAACCCTTGAACGAGCCTATTATTGTATATAGGCTTGTTCAGATTTAAGCTTTGGCAGTGTTTCTTAGATGCGTAAGTGATTTCTCTCTGATAATGCTAACACTAGGCATATTAGAATATAGAACTTCCTCGTTTCTGTCTAAAATATTGTTACGGGGACAATATATTCACACTATACACACAATAATTTCAGTGGCTGACAAGATGGCGCTCAGCCCGCGGATTCCGCCAACATGGTCTTGTTTCCTGTCCTCTTCGTTGCCCTCTACGGGCCGTTTCATTATTACGCGGCGGCTGAAGCTCCGACCCGGTGCTAATTAGGAGAGAGTCGAGGTATATACCTTGATGCGCGTAAAATGCACTATGTCATTACGAGGGTGAACGACTGTGGGGTCACTAGGGGTGATTTCATAGATGACGTCGTTCACTTGGCGTAAGATGCGGTGAGGGCCGGAATAGTGCAGAAGTAACTTTTCCGAAAGTCCAATGCGGCGCTAGCGGGACCAAGGCAGAACGAGTTACCGCATGCGTAGTGGACTTCACGATGGCGGGCGTCATATATGCGCCTCCAGTGGTCCTGCGAGTTCATAGTCATCGTCGACCAACTTGGTATGCCTCTTGGGCCTTCGATGAACTGGATAGAGCCCGGGGTCCTGACCAAGACGGCAGGAGAGAGCGAGATAAGGAACACTCGAGAGACCGTGGTAGAGACCGTGTTTGCGCTCGAAGTCTTGATCGAAGCACGGATCAACACCGCGACAGAGGTCGCGGGAAGAGCTGAGATAGAAGCCGCGATAAAAGTCGCGACCGAAGAGGTAAAGACTGCGACAGGGACAAGGATCGCGATCGAGACGAGGACCGTGGAACGGCACAAGGACCGTGATCGCGACAAAGATCGAGACTGGCACAAAGTCCGGGAACTAGCATTGCCTGCAATGACTGAAGCACCGCCTTTACTCTCAATGCTGTCATCCAGGGCTAGTAAGGATGCAAATAGCAATACGAGCGTGAGCTTCATGAGTTCCAAAGATTCTTTAGAGGTCAACACTGGAGAATGTCGTCGAAAGCGGAGAAGCCGCTGGCGCTGTGAGGAGAGAGAATGTGTTCAGTCTTGGAATGCCCACTGTGCTCCCTACAAATTTGGTTATAAAACAGAAGCGGGACTATCTGTGTCACCATCTCCACAGGCAATATACTACAGTGCTGTATAAAGGTTCAACACGCGCGGGTATCTAGTGCGAAAAAAAAATTGGAAGATGAGCGGCATGTACACATTCGGGAAATGTTCACCATCAATCCAGAGTACAAGCCACCTTCAGATTACAAGCCACCACTGGTTCGTCTACATGAGAAAGTAATGATTCCGCAGGAAGAGCATCCAGACATAAACTTTGCAGGCTTATTGACTGGCCCACGAGGCAGCACGCTGAAGTTCTTTGAAAATGAGTTTGGTGCCAAGATCATCATTCGAGGCATAGGCTCGGCGAAGGAAGGCAAGGTTGGGCGCAAGGATGCCCAGGCACTGCCTGGAGAAAATGAACCCCTGCATGCCTATGCCACAGCTTCGAGTCAAGAAAGTGTTCGGAAAGATGTGGACAGGATCCAAGAAACAATCCGGCAGAGTATTGAAGCTCCACAAGATCAAAATCGTCTCCGACGGATGCAGCTCCGAGAGCTGGCGTCACTGAATGGTACCCCGCGTGAGAATGGTCATTTTAATGGACCTCGATGTTCGTGATGAAAAGGGGGCACGAATAACAATGGACACAAGAAAAACTGGACACAGCACGACGCACAGTCCTGTGCGCGTCGTCCTGTGCCAATCTTTTCATGAGCGCCATCTTATTCGCGCTCCTTTTCACCATAAACCAACACCAACACGCTCAACTTTTTATTATGTTCGATGCCCCTATTGTGGGGCGCCTGGACACAAGGCATGACAGTGTCCTGACCAGCCCAACATCACCAACAGTGTCATCCGTGCATGTTGTGGTGGCACCAGTCATATTGCACTAGATTGCAGGGAAAGAGGTAAATGTGGTAGTACTGGTTAAGGAGGCCGAGGTGGCATTGGTAGTGGTGGAGATATAGGGCCAGGAGGCTCCCAATCTTAGATAGATGACGAGAACATGTTCTTGATGGCTGAGCTTGGTGAAGGTCCCCACCACCAAGCAAGAGCTGAGGGGATGATACAAGTAACCATGGTGGTTGTGGTCCCCGGCTTGGAGGCACACAGGGACTATTGCGGGCCATCATATTGCCTACTTTCCCATTCAATAGATACAACGGCCCTCTATAGATGGACCGCCCGCCACCACAACAGTCGCTACATGACCAGAAGGAATGACGCCTCCAGGAAGTCCACGACCTTCAACGATGATGGGTGGGTAACCGCTACGCCGTATGGCCGGTACTGATATGCCCTGGCAGCCATCTTAGGCATGAATTCATCCCATGACTGGAATACCCAGACTTTCCACCAAAGATGTTACGGGGAGAAAATTTTTGGCCAAACCTACAATAAATTCGTCGGCTGACAAGACGGCGCCCAGCTCGCGGAGTATGTCGACGTCGTATTCTTTCCTGTCGTCTCCGTCGTCCTATTCAGCCCGTTACAACATTTCTTTTGGCTGAACACTGATCTCACAATGTCTGACAAGACTCTGCCTGGGTTGTTAAAGTGTTAGGTCCTGAACCAGCAATGAAACGTGTATATATGTGGTAAAACAAGCAATCAGGCAGGTAAATCCAGTTAACGTCGCAAAAATATTATATCCTTAGGAGAACGGCAATCTGGGCCAGTTTGTAAGAATGCATCATAGAGAAGGTAGCGCAAGAAAATACGTGGATACAAGCCACGAACATAAATATTTTCTTGCGCTACCTGCTCCATGATGTATTATATCCTGATCACTGCAGACGACAGTCCACATAAGACACAGCTTACCGCTCTTCGATAATAGAGTATAGCACTCTAAATTGTCAAACATTTTTCTAAACACATCATCTATGCAGATTCTTTAAAGGATTATTCACAACGGCCACTAGCAGCGGCCCCGCGAATATGTGCGACTGGCGACTAATAAGCGACTTAAGACGACCGACGTTCCCATTTGCTAATCCGCCGCGCTAAAAAGAGATTTCCCGCACTGCTATTTCATCGCAAATAAGCTGACGTCCGGTTCCTGCGCGTCTAATTAGTTCAGGCGACTGCGACTGCAGTCATGCAACTAAAAAAATGAGGAGAGGGCGACTGAGTTAAAGCAGTCGCTTTTCGAACAAAACGGCCATTTGCGATCAGTCGCTTCTCGACTAACTTGGTCGCGTGACCAGTGCTAGTCGCTGGTTTGAATGAGCCTTTAGGATGGGGCAGCGGTTGCCTTGGGAGGAGCTTAGTTTTTTTTCTTGCGTTGTAATCGAGTAGAGTGCCTTTGCACAATGATCTGGGGTGCTATGCTGAATGGTCCGAGCTTCTCGAGAACACGAGTTTGCTCTGAGCTCGCACTGCAGCGGTCATGACAGGAAGACAGCGCGGATCGTACGAAAATAACCTTGAGAAAGAAATAATTCACGCATATCCACGAAGTGAATGATGAGGAGTGGGCGAAGCACCGGGGATCGTTCGGGTAACCGTGAATCTCCCGTACATTGCCCACTCGATGATGCAAATGCGTGACAAACACGTGTGTACAGTATACAAAATGTTGTTTTATTGATGTCATAAGGCGTATATGGTGTTGAGGTGCGGACTTCGTTTCCCCTTCATTAGGACCTCCTTGTGATCAGTGACATGAAGAGCCAGAGGTTCTTGAATGAAATTCTTGAAGTGAAGATGAGGTCTATCAAATGCATCTGAGAGCATAACGCACCCCTGGCGGTCTCAACGCAAACCAGAACACGCGCCGCGAGAGAGCGCTGCTACCGCAGCGCCCGTAGCGGTCTCCATTCAAACCAGAGCACGCGCCGAGAACGAGCGCTGCTACTGCTATCGGACTCCGTGTAAACCAGAGCTACGCTAGACGCGGGAGGTACAAGGCTCGGCCTTAAGGTGCTTGGCCCCTAAGACAGCTACAAGTACGCGCATGTCGTCACAAATGCATGTGCGGCATTTGCGGCGCTTTTCAATGAAACAGCGTGTGTGAACGCATCAGCACCGCCACTCAGTCAACGTTTCGACATTTCAGAAGTGCAGCAAGGTCAGTGTGATTGTCGCACTATCTCTGTTCCAACTGAACGTCACGCCTTCCACAGGCGTGTTCGTGGGTGGTCATTCTATTTCGGGCAAGTTATTCCGTTGCACCTGGAGCACGGAAATTTCCACTCTCGAAGGCAACAAGGGTGCACACGCAGCACTCTAGTGCAGCTTGTATCACCTAAACGGAATAATACGTCGAATATGATGAAGTTCCGTCGCAGCTCATAGCTGAATCGTGCCGCTCGCTGGCGTTGTGGCGTGAGAACTGCGCCTCGGCACGAGCAAAGACGGTGGGAGGACCCGAGCCTTGCCGTCGGCGCCTGTCAATGAAACTACTTGACAAGCGAGCTCGGCTTCAAACTCGTTGATTCTGAGAAGGTCCCAGTTCAACTCGTGACTGTCGTACTATAGTGCCCGTGTGAATCAAGCGCTTCATGCGGTGGGGGCTAAGGTTTTTTGCACTAAACAATTGTGGATGCGTTGGCAGTGCGACGACATAACCCAAGGCAGACACCTGGCACCTCTCAGATGCAACTAAATATTGTCACGTGGTCGTGACGTCGACGAAGCAGTCAGCACGACAGAGATAAAACTGTTTATTTGGCCGGACTTGTAGCCGGGAAACTGAAAGTCAAACTGCAGCAATACACTGATAGCGGCAAACAGAGCGTCGACCATCGATCAACTGACAAGCGCTGAAGCGCGTAGGCATTTATACATGTACCGTCGAATATTCCAGCGTTATCGCTGGGTGCCACGCAAACTCTTGAATAAGCTTGAGTGTTCGCATCTTGCGCGCATTCTTAACAAAACGATCTACAATAATCGGGAAGCTTCTCGAACAATGAGGCGCGGTTTACGCTGAGCGTTGCTGACAGTCTTTGTGGGCGAAAACCAAATACAGCAAAAGTGACAATAAGAAACGCACGTGGCAATGTCCCCCTCTGAAAAAGCATCGTCCCGATGCTTAAAACAGAACACGGGAGGTGTGGGGGTGGCCAATGCATGCAACATTAAATAACAACAATAAAGCAATAAAGTACAATAAACAATAAGCACAAGCAAGATAGTACAATAATAAAGCAAAAGTACAGTCCTCAGATTGACTAACGCGCCTAATATGGCTTGAGGCGCACGACATGGACGACTTCAGGTCGCGCACGGCGCGGCTGAGAGTTCGAAATGCCGTCAGGGACAACCTCGTAGTCGAGTGCGCCGAGGCGTCGAAGTAGCCTGTACGGTCCGAAGTATCGTCGAAGCAGCTTCTCACTAAGTCCCCGTCGTCGTGTTGGCGTCCATAGCCATACACGGTCACCGGGTTGGTATTCCATGTGGCGTCGTCAAAGGTTGTAGAGGCGGCTGTCAGTCGTCTGCTGGTTCCTAATCCGTACGCGCGCGAGCTGTCGTGCTTCTTCGCCGCGTTGTAAGTAAGCGGCGGCGTCGAGGTTTTCTTCGTCGGTGACGTTCGGTAGCATGGCGTCTAGCGTCGTCGCCGGGCTCCGTCCGGCGACGACGCGTGGCCAGTAGTACTTTTCCTGTACTCGTGCGAGCGTGCGCGAAAGTCCGAGGTGTCGAGCCGTCGGGTCGTCGAGCAGGGCATGCAGAATTTCTGGTCGCAGTCATGAAGGTACGACGATAAGGTAGCTGGCTCGGGTCGGAGAGAAGTTCTTCTTTACGAGGACGTTGTTTTTCGAGGAAAATGATGCCAATACTCGCCTGAATACTTTTGGGACAACGATGCTCCTGCCCTCTAGGTATTCCACTAGATCCTGCAGTTCCGGGTCGGCTCGCTGTCTTTCGGCGAAGTCGTCGGCACTTATGGCTCCCAAGACGCTGTCACCATCCTGATCGTCGGGTGGTGGTGGGTCGACGGGGGCACGAGACAAGCAGTCGGCGTCGGAGTGTTTCCTTCCGGACTTGTACACGACGGTAATGTCGAAGTCTTGAAGTCGTAGGCTCCACCGTGCAAGGCGACCTGAAGGGTCTTTCAAGTTAGCTAGCCAACACAAGGCGTGATGGTCCCTCACAACTTTGAAGGGCCTGCCATAGAGGTAGTGGCGAAACTTTGACGTAGCCCAGATGATGGCGAGGCAATCCTTTTCTGTTGTGGAATAGTTGGCCTTTGCCTTAGACAGCGACCGGCTAGCATAACTGATAACCCTTTCCAGTCCGTCCGTCCGTCCGCTGCACAAGGACGGTGCCGAGTCCTACGCTGCCTCCATCGGTGTGAATCTCCGTATCGGCGTATTCGTCGTAGTGCGCGAGTATCGGAGGCGTCTGCAGGCGTCGTTTCAGTTCATAAAATGCTTCGACTTCCGCTGTTTGCCACCTGAATTCGACGTCGGTCTTCGTGAGCTACGTTAGTGGCTCGGCGATCCGGTAAAAGTCTTTGACAAAGCGTCTGTAATAGGCGCACAAGCCGAGAAATCGGCGCATGGCCTTCTTGTCGGTGGGTGGCGGGAAAGTGGCGATGGCAGCTGTTTTCTGTGGGTCTGGGCGCACTCCAGTCTTGCTGATCACGTGACCCAAAAACAAGAGCTCCTCGTACGCGAAGCGGCACTTTTCTGGGTTCAGGGTGAGCCCAGAGTTCTTGATTGCTTGAAGTACGGATTCAAGTCGCTGGAGGTGTTCGTCGAAATTCGAGGAAAGCAGAACGACATCGTCCAAGTAAACAAGGCAAGTTTGCCACTTCAAGCCTTCTAATACTGTACCCATGACTCGTCGGAAAGTCGCAGGTGCCGAGCAAAAACCGAAGGGCATGACCTTGAACTCGAACAGGCCGTCCGGTGTTATGAAGGCAGTCTTTTCTCGGTCTCTCTCGTCGACTTCGATCTGCCAGTAGCAGGTCTTGAGGTCCATGGAAGAAAAGTACTTCACGTTGTGGAGTCGATCTAGGGCGTCGTCTATACGTGGGAGAGGGTAGGCGTCCTTCTTAGTGATTTTGTTCAGGCGACGATAATCGACGCAGAAACGTAGGGTCCCGTCCTTCTTCCTCACTAACACCACAGGTGACGCCTATGGACTCTTGGACGGCTGGATGATGTCGTCGCGTAGCATTTCGTCGACCTGTTTCTACGGCCTCGCGTTCTCGTGTCGAAACTCGGTGCGGGCTCTGATGGATTGGTCGGGCGCTTTCTTCTGTTATGATGCGATGTTTCGCGACTGGGGTCTGTAGAATTCTTGACGACGACGAGAAGCAGTCTTTGAATTGTAGGAGCAGGGCTTTTAGCTGGTCTTGCTTGACCTTCGGAAAGCTCGGGTTGACATCGAAATCTGGTTCGGAACCTCGATTCGTCGAAGCAGGTTCGGCAGCATCGAAGAGGGCGAAAGCATTCCTGGCGGCCACACATTCGTCGATGTAGGCGACCGTCGTACCAATGTTGAGGTGCCTATATTCGTGACTGAAGTTTCTCAGCACTACTTTTGCTTTACCGTCACGCAGCTCGGCTATACCTCGCGCGACGCAAATTTGACGGTTCAGGAGTAGGTGCTCATCGCCCTCAATTACGCCTTCAAGGTTCGCAGGATTTTCGGCGCCGACGAAAATAATGACGCTGGAGCGCGGCGGGACAGTCACCTGTTCTTCTATCACATTCAATGCATGGTTCCCTGGTGTCGCATGGGGTGGGAGTGCTTTGTCTGAGGTTAGTGTTATCGACTCAGACCTCAGGTCGATGACGGCGCCGTGGTCACTTAGGAAGTCCAATCCAAGTATCACATCCCTGGAGCAGTTATGTATGATTACAAAGCTCGCAGGATAATTCCGGTTATTGATGGTGACTCTCGCCGTGCAGACACCAATCAGCGTTATCAGATGGCATCCAGCTGTCCGGATTTCGTGTCCACTCCAAGCGGTCTTTACTTTCTTCAGCTTGGTGGCGAATGGCCCACTGACGACGGAATAGTCGGCCCCAGTGTCGACGAGAGCGGTGACATTGTGGCCGTCGATGAGAACGACGAAGTCCCTAGTCCGTCGCCGTGCATTGCGGATAGGTCGCGGCGTCGGATCACGGCTGCGTCGATTTGTTGCGTTGCTTCCATGCTGCATCGTCAGGTCTTCTTCGGTCCGCGAGGTTTCGTCGGCAGTTCGTCGTCTGCTTCGCGTCGTGTTCTGCAGGTCTTGTCGCGTTGTCGTCGTCGGCGGCCGCGGAGGATCTTCGGCATTTCGTCGTACAGCAACCGCACCTCCATCGGTTGCTAGGCGACCGGCCCCGGTTTGGGGCAGTGTATGGTCGGCGTTGGGAGGAGACGTAGCGGCCTGGCGACGGCGAACGGGAAGGTTGTCGGGGCGTCCATTGCGTTCCCGCGAGGTAGTCGGCGACGTCGCGTGGTCTTTCCCCTCGCTGTGGACGCGGCGCGACGATGGCGAACCCACGCACTCCCATCTGTCGGTACTGGCAGCGGCGGTACGTGTGACCAGCCTCCCCGCAGTGGTAGCAGAGTTGGCAGTGGTCGGGGGCGCGCCAAACGTCGGTCTTCCTCGGCGTGTATCGCTGGCCGTCTGGCGGGCGGTATGACGTCGGTGGCGGCGGCGGTGGTGCCTGGCGGCGGAACTGCTGGTGCGGTGCGGCGTCTTGACGTGGGCGAGGAGGGGGGGCGTTGCGTCTGGCTGCAGCAGCATAGCTCACTGCTTGCAGCTGCGGCTGCGCTGGCTCGGGGGTGCCCAGAGACTGCTGGATTTCCTCTCGGACGACGCCAGCGATCGAGGCAACTTCAGGCTGTGGTGAGGGTAACAGCTTGCGCAGTTCTTCGCGTACGATCGCTAGGATCGTTTCGCGCAGGTGGTCGGAGCCGACGGCATGAACAGCTGGGCTGTCTTGAATCGATCGGCGATTATACTGGCGGTTGCGCATTTCCAGCGTCTTCTCAATCGTCGTCGCCTCTGAGACGAATTCTTGGACTGTTTAAGGTGGGTTCCGCATCAGCCCGGCGAAGAGCTCTTGCTTTACCCCTCGCATGAGCAAGCGGACTTTCTTGTCCTCGGGCATGGATGGGTCAGCGTGGCGGAACAGTCGGGTCATTTCCTCTGCAAATACGGCAACGCTTTAATTTGGAAGTTGGACCCGTGTCTCTAGCAAGGCTGCGGCCCTTTCCTTTCGGAAGACGCTTGCAAACGTCTCCAGGAAAGCGCTGCGAAAGGCGTCCCAAGTTCGAAGAGTGGACTCCCGATTCTCGAACCAGGTCCTTGCTGCGTCTTCAAGGTAAAAGTAAACGTGGCGCAGCTTGTCGTCGGAGTCCCAGTTGTTGAATGCTGAGACCATTTCGAAAGTCTCGAGCCAGGTTTCCGGGTCTTCGAATGACGACCCACGGAAGGTTGGCGGCTCCTTAGGCTGCCGAAGTATCCGCGCAGGCTGCACGGGGTCGGTCATCGTTGCTGCGGTGGGTGTTGGGACCAGGGGCTGCCTGGTTTTTTCGGGAAGGAGCCCGTACTCTGGCTGCAGTCCCTTCTGCCTGCGGCTTGTTCGACGATCCGGGCTTTTTTTGCCGTCGTCCTCCTCGCGACTTGGGCTTGGGTCAGCGCTTCGCGGGGGCGTCCGGATCATGGAAGAAGCAGCAACTCCACCAGATGTCACGTGGTCGTGACGTCGACGAAGACAGCAGTTTGCACATCCGAGATGAAACTGTCTATTTGGCCGAACTTGTGGCCGGGAAACTGAAAGTCAAACTGCAGCAATACACTGATAGCGGCGAACAGAGCATCGACCGTCGATAATCTGACAAGCGGTGAGGCGCGTCCGCATTTATACATGTGCCGTCGAATATTCCAGCGTTATCGCTGGTTGCCACGCAAACTATAGAATAAGCTCGAGTGTTCGCGTCTTGCGCGCAATCTTAACAAAACAATCTACAATAATCGGGAAGCTTCTCGAACAATGAGGCGCGGTTTGCGCTGAGCGTTGCTGACAGTCTTTGTGGGTGAAAACCGAATACAGCAAAAGTGATAACAAGAAACGCACGTATATGTACGACTTTGTAATAATTATCAAGGTCTTAATTAGCCAGACCTTGATTTGCGGAATCTTAATTAACAAGAGCTTAATTGGTGTTTTCTTAATAAGTATGGCCTTAAAAATATATAACCTTACATAACCTAAATTACCAAGGTCTTAAAATGATGAAGAGGACGAAGACAGCGCGCCAGCCGAGCAACGCGCTAGAAGGTAGAGGCCGATCATGATGATTATACTTTTTGTTCCCTCTCCACGGCCTAACGTCACGCTTAAACAGCTCCGCTATTAAAACATCGCTATGTTAACTAGCGGGCTGATTGCACAACCGTAGCGTTCAATTGCGGCATAATGCCAATATCAAAACACAACATGTGGCCTCGGCGATTACCTCCGCCCTAGTGCCGTTTAAAGGCGCTTGGTAGTATCTCATCTCGGAGGCCACTGTACCAATTATTCAAAAGAATATTTGGTGCAGGCATTAAACGCTTGAAAATGAGTTTACGCAGCCCGTATCTCTAGAAAATTTCATTAGTAAAAATTTGATACTTTCGTTGCACGCGTGCATTTTTACACTCAGTGGAACGACAAACAAATAAAAGAAGATACCGCTGGTGCCTGCACCGCTTGCGGGCAGGCCGCTACATTAGCTCATATGCTTTGGAAGTGCGGGTCGCTCGGCCCGACTTACAGCAAGGCCGAGTGGGATGCGCTTTTGCGCAGCCCAAACCTACAGGACCAAATCCTGGCCGTCCAGTGCGCCCGCGACAGGGCCGTTAGGCTAGACCTGCCGGTCCCAACGTGGGAGTAGCCGGGTGGCGCGGGGCAACCTCTGCGTCTGCACTGGACTCTTAATAAAGTTGTACTCCCTCTCTCTCTTCACGTGACGCCGCGTCCGATCGGTATACATGGAACGCGGTGCACAATGAGGGCTGTATTTGACCTTTTCGCGCTCTTTGTTCTTAGTTCGTCGGACTTGAAAACGTTTCAAAGATTTCTAGAGCAAGCATGCGCGTTCAGACGCTTGGGTGTTTTCTTTAGTGCTGAGTGTTTTCCTCTTGGAAATTAGTCGATTGAAACGCTTGGCGCGTTTTCACGACACTGAAAGTTTGCCTCCAACTTTGTTAAAAGTGCTGAACGATAAAATGATTGACCAATTTTTGAAAGACACGTTTTTATTGAACATTATCTTCTTCAAACAAGTAAAAAAAGACCTATTTTATTTGCGCCATTGAATCATATTTGATCGTTTTCATTGCCTGGTGCATGGCTTGGTACTTGTTTCAGAGGCTCTCGATGTGTTTCGTCGGCACGGCGACGGCGACGCCGCTAAACGCAGGTACGGGCGCCTAAGATGATGATGATGATGATGACCTCTTACTAGTGGCGCTTACCCACAAAGGGGGATGGGCCAAGAACCGGGCGGCAGGATTCTGAGGTAAATACTTGAGGCTAAAGATACACGTTGTAATTTTTTACTAAAATACATAAAAAAAACATAGCTAATACTTGAAAATTCTGCAGAGCACACAGTCAGTCTATCAGGTGTGATGTTTGACGGATGTAACAACGGTTGGAATTAGTACTGAAAATAAGCCAATATAAACTAGCATGGTACTCTTTTGGTTTCCTGTATGTAATCAAACACTGCAGAGTGGACCTCCCTGTGGCTATAACCAAATGTAATGCCACCAAATGATAAAATTTGCGGAACATTGACTTGTAATCCTAACTTTTGAAGGGTAGCGACGAGGCACCTGATTATGACGAGGCATCGCTGATTAGATGCACGTCTTCTTCTTTGGTTGCCCAATTCCTCCGGCACATAGTTTTGGGATATTGCCGCAGCGATGTATTCGATGCGGTGTGTGATTTTATTGAAGCTAGAAAACGTGTCCTATTTTAATCTCTACTTTACTAAATATCCTTAGAGGAATTAAAAATGTATTGTAATCTAACAGTCTAAATTTTAATCAATTCCAACTTGTTCGGGTCATAGAAATACGGCTATCTGGTCTGCTCAGAATTTCACAATTTTTAATACATTGTATGTCATTTCCTGTTATTTCTTTTTATTTATGTTTTTTTCATTTTTGTTTCTTTAATTTAGTTTTTTATATAATTATTATTATTATTACGCATTCACGAAGGTATCAGAGAGAAGTTACGACATTCAGTCTTGGCCCATCCCCCAGAGTAGGTAAGTGCCATATTTTTGAGTAAACAAACAAACAAGCAATACTTCGGACGTGGAAAAGAAGAGGGAAAAAAGAACAAAAACAAGCTTGGTGTTTCGGCGATCGTCTTTCAGTGCACGGTGCTGGTTGGGTGGTTGAGTACCGGATAGTTTTTATTCTTTGACTAGAAACTGTGGTGTTTTTCTTCATTATTTGCAGGATCAGTTTCGTATTTTTCATTTTGTCTACTCGAGTCCACACTGATGTCTAGGAATTCTCCTGCTCAGGATCGTTCCCTGTGGACGGCCTCTCTGCACAGTGATGATTTGCCGCTTGACCTGCTTCTCCGCGTGTCGTGCGAGCAGCGTTCCCGTCGCCCTGATGGCCTTGAGTGGGCACTTCATTAAGTTGAATAACCCTAAGGCGATACATGAACATCTCCATGCAGTGACCCCAAACTACCATAGCATTACCGACGTGAGGCAGTTTGATCGCGGTGGAATCGTGTGCAGATCGCCAGACCAGGCATGCGTAAATGATCTCCTAAAGTGTTCATAATTTGCATCGATCCCAGTGAGTGCGCATATCCACCATATCTGGCTTGCACTAAAGGGATCGTACGCGGACTAGATGCGCAACTAAGCCCTGCGGAGACTCCAGAGAAGCTTTCTGTGGCAGATGTGGTGGCCGTCTACCGGTGTAATCGAGTTGTAGACAATAAGCGAGACCCCACGGAGTCAGTGATCGCGACATTTCCTGGTACATCATGTCCATCTGCAATTAAAGCTTGGCCTTTAGTTTTTAGAGTGCATCAGCTGGCGTCGCGCCCACTGCAATGCCGAAACTTCTGGAGATTTGGCCATAGCGCGGGTGGATGCAAGTGAGATGTGCGCTGTCGCAGATGTGGTGAAGGCCGCTCAGATGACGAATGCACGGCTCAAGATGACATGTGCGGTTGCAGATGGCAATTTTTACTTTAGGAATTATCGTTAGTTTAGATTAGACCGCCCTTCGAGAGGTGGTGGAATAATCACAATGCTATCTAACAGAATTTGCCATAAAGCAAAACTGACGTTAAAGCTGATCTCCCCAGAATGTGAAATATTAGTTATAAACATAACTCTTCCGACTGCTCAGGCTTTTTCGATAGCAAATGCGTACTTTCCTTCAGGCGTACATGACACTCGGCCATTGGATACTATAGTTGCGAGTTGTGGAAGAAATATTTTATTAGCAGGGGACTTCAACGCCCATCATGTTGCATGGGGTGTAAAAACTGATGCGTGCGGCAGCCGCTTGTGGGATTGGTATCTAGATAATCATTTTACATGCTTAAATTCAGGAAGCCCAACATATGTGAGAGGTCGTACTTCTTCATTGTTGCATTTGACCTTTGGAAGTTCCAGCCTTCATATTTCGGCTTGGTCAGTGGTTGATTGCGCTACAAATAGCAACCACTTGACGATTACTTTAGAAATATTATGTCCAGTAGCCGCATCAGTTTTTAATACACGTACGTATATAAATTACACTAAATTTCAAGATTCATTGCGTTCATCATTGGCGTCGCTACTAGATAGAAGCCCGAAGCCGAAAGCTTTGAGCATATGTTCTGTTTAAAAGAGTTCTCGCGAGAAATCTGAAATTGTGGTCTCCTCAGTTAAGCAGGACTCTAATTCTCCTTCGTGGGATGATGATTGTTCGAGGGATTATAGGCGCAGAAGGGCCGCCTGGAAAAAGATGTTGTACAATCAAAGCCCTCACAATTGGAAGGATTACCAATTCTGCGCTGGTGTTTTAAACGAGCAGTTTCGAAGGGGAAAGAAGATTACGACATTCGGACATTTGATTATCTGTTGAAATCGATCAATAAACGCGCATTATATAGATTTCTACGTAAAAAGAAAATGATTCCGCAATCTATGAAGGCCGAATCTATTATTTTGTCTCAAGAAGAAATAAAAAATGCGTTGGAAGCAATTGGTAAGGGGTTGGAGCAGCGCTTTTCTTCGCAACTACCACCGCCTCCTTTGCTTGCATTAGGTAATGACGACTTCACAGAAATTTTCGGGGGTTGAATTATCACAGGTTTTAGCTAGCCTTCCATCAGGGTCTCCGGTCGATGACAGAGTCACGTCCGCCATGCTGAAAATGACGAATAAGGAATGGCAAGACTATTTATTACACGTAATCGATTACTCAGTAAAAATGGCATGGCTCCCATCAGATTGAAAAATAGCTAAGGTGATACCATTACTTTGTTCAGTGTGAGGGGTATGTATTGGAGAACTTTAGGCCCATTGCGCTAACTTCAAATTTTGTAAAATTAATCGAGAGAGTTTTAAATATTCGTATAATACGTTTCAATAATGAGAGATAAATCTTAAATCCGTCCCATATTGACTTTAGATCAGGATGCACTATATGGTAGGCGCATATAGATCTCGAAAGTCGTATTCAATTAGCTAGGTGTGAAAGAAAATATGTGGTGTTAGTCACTCTCGACATCGAAAAAGCATATAACAGTGTTGAGCACATCGTTTTAATGAATCAGCCTCACAACCAGAACTTTACAAAATATATTCAGGCATGGATTGCGGAATATGTACGAAATAGAACATTTTATTGCTTCCAAAGCAGCATATTGTCTTCTACGCACGTGCAATCAAGAGATGTACCGCAAGGGGCAGTCCTTTCCCCGGTATTGTTTAACATTCTCGTGAGTTCTGTTCCACAAGAGGACGTGCACACATATGTGTATGCTGATGACATTGCATTTTTTTTCTTCCGCAGATGGTATTCAGAAGTTATTCCAAATATTCAAATATTGCAATCATAAACTGTAGAAAGTCGGCTTGATGGTATACATGTGTATTTAAATGCCAGCAAATGCTCTCTAATAACATTTCCATTGAAAGGCCCTATTTACACGTTGCTTTCTTATCATGTCATGAATATTCCACAAGTAGAGAATGTAAAATATCTGGGTGTGATATACGACCGATCTATGTCTTGGAAGGCTCACATTGAATACATCGCAGGAAAGGGTGTTCGCGCGATTGGATTGTTAAGGAAGATCAGCAATAGTCGGTTAGGTATGCGGAGAAAAACGGTTTTATCAATATACTGCATGTATCTTCGCCCAGTTCTTGGACTCGGGTGAATATTATACGCTGGTGCTCCTGCTTATGAGCTTCATCCTCTTGTAGTCCTCGAGAGACAAGCCTTGAGATTATGCTTAGGTCTTCCTAAATTTGTAGCAATCAATGTGTTGTATCTGGAAGCTAGGCTCCGATCACTTGCTACCCGTTTGAAGTTGTTAGCACCTCAGTCATTTCTAAGGCTGTATGAATCCCCCGTAAGACGTTCAGAAACAGTTTTTATTGCCAGTCCTGATTTGTTTTTTCGAGTATATTGGCCGAGTTCTCATAGACCTCAAATTCTGGTTATACAGAGCCCTCTTGAAATTTTAAACGTTCAAATTAAGGACATGTGCCTTTAATCAGTAATAGCAACAACTCTATTAAAATGCAGTTTGACGACATTTTTGCAAAAAATGCAAAACTAATGTCTTGCCGCTTGTTAAACGCCATATTAGGTGATTACCTAGTACATATGCCAATAAAGACAGTTATGGCAACTGAGGCTTCACAGAGTGAAGGAAACTGTGGAATTGGGATTTTCTCTCCTACTCTAGATTGGTGATTTTCTCGTCGCCTTCCAGATTTTATGCCCTTCTTTGTAGCAAAATTTTTGGCGATCATTCTAGCTCTCCGTAAATTAGCAGCGTCAATAAGTTCTGCAGTAATTTTGACGGATTATCGATCGGTATGTTCCTTCCTCAGTGCAAATGAGGAATCGCGCGTTCTGAGTGCTTTCAAGTCGTTAGTCCCACCGCATATAAATTTGATCAAGCTAGTTTGGGTTCCAGGACATAAAGGGTCATTTATGAATGAAATGGCAGATGCTCTAGCAAAGACGTCTTTGAATGACCCGGTTATTCAGTATTACTGGCATCCACATTCAATATTGGTGGGAGAATATAGGGAGGAAGCTGTTGTTAGATGAATTTTTTGCACCATCAATAACGAACACATTAGAATTTCAGCATTTGAATCATTATTAGAATAGTAAAATATGTCAAACACGAGCAATTGAAGTCGCAATCGCTAGACTACGTTTTCAGACTCCATACCTAAATTTTATTTACACAGAGCTTATCTGGCAGCTTCCCTTAATTGTTCGTTTTACGGAGTACATGAGAGAGCGGAACATTACCTGATTCACTGTAATATATACTCTACCTTGCGCAAATTGGCTTTAGGTACCGTCTTCCGACTCCTTAGATTAGGCTTAAGTGCACCAAATGTGCTTTCTTTTGGGGGCTTTGGCTCTTGCATATATTGAAGGGAAGATTGCTGATGCCCTGCAGGAGTTTCTTAAAGGTTCACAGATATTTAGGCTATAAAATCGATTTTTACTCTTGTTTTTCTATTTTTCCAAATTTCTTTATTATTTTTTATTCAAGTTCTCCTCTTCATTGCTTATATTATATTCTATTATTCTTATCTTAAGTTTTTTTTTTAATTTTTACTTCTTTCATCCCAAATAGAAAAAAATTTAGGCTTTACTTTAAGAATTACATTCTAAAAACTATCCGGTTCTTGGTCAATCCCCCAGCGGGGGTGTATGCCAGAGGTTCTAGGATCTACTCTACTCTACTCTACGTACTTCATTTTCGTTTGACACTCGCAACTGCTGTACGTGGTAGTGGGGCTTGGCCAATTCATGTGGCATGCACTCGTTCGCGCGCTTACCCCACCGATGGAGAAGGCGATGCCGCTCAACGCAGGAACGGGAGCATAAGAGCTGCGCTCTAATTTCGTAGAATTCAACTAGCCAGCCGTGCGAGGATGATGGAGGCACGGTGTCTACTTATTTAGGTCGAGTGGGTCATTCCCTATCTACTGTTCGCGCTGTTTGCTAGCAGCTGCCGCAAAACAAAATATTCTATTCTACTCTGCTTACTTTGCCATATAAACTGGAAAATCTATCATACTCAGATGTTATGCCATAATCTTCTATACGGAGTTTCAGTTTCGATCCACAAATACCCACTAGAATTTGTGTGGATATACCCCAGCTCTGGTTCAGTCACCTGAACTCTCTTTTCAACAATCAGCCTTGTTGGGCCTTTATCCCGCAGTGTAGGTATGAGCCAGAGCTTCTAATGTCTACTCTACTACCTTTACCTCACCTTGCCATAGTCGTTTGCTCATTACGAGTATATCGATTTGCACTTCAGAAATATTATTATTAAAAGAACGTCTGCAGTACCTCGAGCAAACGACATCGTAATCTAAAAGCACGTCTAGGAAGAGCCGTCAATTTGTTGAAAGGATTAATTACATCATCTCGAGCAGTTCCCATCGCCAATCGCGATGCCACATGGCCAGTTCCACCCTTCTGCGATCCAGCGTCGCTGTCCCCTGCAAGCATATTTTCCTTTGCTCGTCTGCAGGGCAACGTAAGCGCATTTACTTCATTCCTTCGTTTACTTGTTTCCCAGGCGCAGGTCGGTCCCTTATAAGCAGATCGTTTCCGGTTCCGCCGCCACCGCCGTGAACAAGCTCCTTGGCCTGCCCGCCATAGATCAAGGGATGTGCGATTGGGCGGAGAATGTTGCCCTGTGCACCGTGGGTGGCTTCCCATTAGCGCTCGAT
>NC_051186.1:94651746-94691418 GCF_013339695.2 Rhipicephalus sanguineus
TTAGGCCCTTTGCCCCCATCGGAAAACAGCCGGATATATTAACCTGCGTAGACCGGTTCACGCGGTGGCCTGAGGCACTACCGCTCACCAACATCACCGCAGAGTCACTTGCCCACGGACTCATCACCGTGTGGATAAGCCGCTACGGAGTTCCCAAGACCATCACAACGGATCGAGGTCGTCAGTTTGACTCCGCGCTCTTCCGGACTTTGTCCCGCATGCTTGGTGTCAACCACATCAAGACGACAGCCTACCACCCTATGTCGAATGGCATGGTTGAGCGGTTTCACCGCCAATTCAAAGCCTCGCTCATGGACTCGCGATCGTTGATACCCTCGACAGAGCGACTGCCACTCGTCCTTCTCGCCCTTCGCAGCACGATACGCATGGACGCTTCTTGCTCCTCAGCTGAGCTCGTTTTTGGCACGACCTTAAGGCTTCCTGGCCAGTTTTTCGACGTGTCTCCGGTACCACCAATGGACGTCGCTGATTATGCCAGTCGCCTCAGGAACGCCATGAAAGACGTGTCTCCTATCCCACCACGTCAACACTCACGCCCAAGTTTCGTCAGTCGTGCACTGCGGGATTGCACACACGTCTTCGTACGGCACGATGCTATCAGACCACCACGTCATCCCACAGGTGTATACCGGATGTAGCAGTTAAGCGGCATGCCAGTTATCGCGTGCCGATACCTGCAGTCAAAACGTGATATCGTGAGCAATGTGAGCTGCAACACTAAATCCGTATTTACTCAATGATTACTTGTTCACAAGCCGCTATGGCATTTAATGCCATAGCGGCTCCTGATCTGGTTTAACCAAACTGTAGAGAGGTGTTACAGTGTTCGGGTCTACAGATGGTTATTTGATTTTAATCGAGAAGTCACGCTCTCTAAAAAAAATTACACCATCTCCCGCTAAAGGGGACCATGAGGCGATGCGAAGCCGGAGCACTTGCACGATCGCGTTCCGTTGGCGTTCGTTGGGCATACTACCGACCTCGCGTCGTGGAACGCAAAGAGGGACGCTACGCGCGTCGTATCTTCCATCTAGCCTGGCCGTTAATTCTCACAGGGCGAGCGGGGAACGCGGTCGACAGGCGGGCGAGAGGGGCGCAGCGTAGGAGAGGAGAGAGAAGGGAGGGGACGCGCATGCGCTCGAGCTCAACGCGGCGTTGCGCAGGAGAGAATTTCGGCATGTCTAGCCCGCGTTTCAGAGGAAGAGTGGAGAGGGTGAGGGGAGAGAGAAAGTGGAGAGGGTGAGGGGAGAGAGAAAGTGGAGAGGGAAGGGGAGAGAGAAAGTGGAGAGGGAAATGGGAGAGGGAAGGTGGGGGGGAAGGGGAGAGGGTGAGTGGAGAGGAGGTGTGTGGAGAGGGCATGCGCATGCGCAGTCAGGGTGGTCACGCCGCACACCACCACCACCACCACCACCACCGGATTGAGCTCCGCCTTAAGATACTTCGCATCTAAAAAGTGAGCACATTCTAAACGTGTTTAAAGAAAAAGGGATGGGACTAGAATTCACTTGCGAGATGTCTTCCTCTGATAATTTGCAGTTTATTTTGATACATGCTTTTAAGTTTCACTGCGGAGCGTGTTTGCGGGCAGTATAGCCCGCGTTCAGCGAAATATGCGTTTAATTTCGCGTCGGCGCATTCGAATATTGTTAAGCGAGGAATTGGGAGGTAATGATTGCGCACGGCGTTGGAAAAAAAGAGCTTGCGCACATAAGATGAGCAGTAGTTTCTAGCTGCAAAGTGATCAAAGAGGCGGGATATCCTGCATATTGTTGTATCGGTTTGCGAACATCTGTTCGCATGGCTAAGAGAGATTACCACGGACGTCCTCCATCCGTAAATAATGAATCAACTCGAAATATTGCAGTTATTCCACATGCGTATAAAGTCGCATGGCCTGAAGAACGTAGGGAAGCGATGTGGGGGTGAAGGTTGTGTTTAATGATATCTGGGGTTTAAGGTCCCAAAACCACGATATGATTATGAGAGACGCCGTAGTGAAGGGCTCCGGAAATTTCGACCACCTGGGGTTCTTTAACGTGAACCTAAATCTAAGTACACGGGCCTCAAACATTTTCGCCTCCATCGAAAATGCAGCAGCCGCAGCCGGGATTCGATCCCGCGACCTTCAGGTCAGTAGTCGAGCGCCATAACCACTAGACCACCGTGGCGGGCAGGTTGTGTTTGCCGCCCCAAATAAGCTTAGTCGCATTAAGGTCGCAGGGGCCTGCTGTGGCCAAACAAAAATGCGGTCGGGGCATGCCAATTGTTTTCTAAATTGTGTCGGAGATAACCGGAAATTTTCTCTTTTTTTTGTCCACATGTATATCGGCCAGACTGGTCGATGTATTAACACGCGCCTCAACGAGCATCGAAATTCATTGAATGGAGCCATCTCGTCTCACCTCGCTAAGCCAGTCGTGCAAATGCAATCCCATCTTCGAAAGCACAGTAATTTTGTACTATCCACCTAATCAAAGAATGCGAGAAATTTCGGAGGCATATCATGTCACAAATAGCGCCACACTTTGTGTCACTCAACCTTCTCAGTCGTTACAAGACAAGAAATTCAGCTTCATTAATCGACTGAAAGCACGCGCCTTGGTTGTTTAACTTTTTGTCAAACACGCGTGACGCACTCCCTTTTTTGTACATATGCTTTTTTTTCACGCATGCAGTAAACTTGCACTTATGTGTGAGCGCCGGTTTGTGCATTTCCTTCCTTGTACTGCTCCTTATTTTTTTCGCTCTAAGTATTATTCCAACCTGTAGTTATAGCACCAACGAAGGTTAGTAGGCACTTATCGTTCGTTACATATACGGTGCGAGCGACGCAATGGATGTCTCTCATTTCCCCGAATATCGATTATACTTTCTAGTATACTGTTTAAATATCAGGACTTCACACTGTACTCGTCGACAGTGTCGATGGACGTTCATTCCAAATGCATCCGCGAATCATAGACTGCTCCGTAGACGTCATTCACTACACATGCGTAGGAACGCCAACTCTCTATCAGTTAGTTGCAGAGATGGTACGCTTACACGCTTACGCGTTCTGCTTCTATAATTTCCCTGGTGATTCGTGTTTTGCTCTGCTTAATGACGGAAGTGTTATGTAGCTCGGGTGCGCAATCCTGACACGTTATACAACGACTGGCTAGGAAACCATCAACATCCTTTCCGTCACGCGCATTTTTTACATTGTTCGCATGCTCCCTTAGCCTATCGTTTACGCATCTCCCGGTTTGACCCACGTACACTTTTCCGCACTTTAAAGGGATTCTGTAAACCACCCCTCCTGCGCATTCAACAAAGGGCCTCCTGTGCTTTAATAAATGCATATGTATCATAAATATAGGTGAAACTTTTCCAATAAAGGTTGTTGCAAGTTCAGCGCTCGTCTCCGTTGTTCGTATTCCGTCCGTTGTGTGTTTTTTGCGCTGCAGTGTGCCAGAATTAGTCGAGTCATGTTACGTGATTTTAGTCACGTGAGAATTACGTGGTTTTTAGTCACGTGAATGGATGTTACGAGATGTTATGTGATTTTCGTCACTTGACTAGTCATGTTAATATGTGGTGCTTCGCACTCATGGTGCCAAGCCTGAAAGGAGCGCGGAGCTGGGCGGCCTTCTTTTTTTCTCCTCATTTTTCTATTTCATTCTTGATCTCTTTCTTTTTTTTTCTTTTTATTTATTCTCTGTTTATTCTGCCTTTTTTTGTTTCTGTTTATTTCTATTTTTTTCTTTGTCTCTTTATGCATTTCATTGTCTTTCTCGCTCTTTCTATCTTTCTCTTTCTAGCCTTTCTTTCTGTCTCTCTATTTCATGCTTCCTCTTTCTTTTTATATCTTTCTCTCTCTCTCACTCGTTATTTCCATCTCCCTTTTGCTTTCTTCTTATGTCTTTTTCCCCTTCTTTCTATTTCTCTTTTTCTCTTTCTCTCTATGCTTTGCTTTACTCTCACCCCTCCTCCTTTCTCTTCTCCTCATCCTCACTTCCCTTTCCCGCCACCTTGCTATATTGTACTATACAATTCTCTGCTATGCTCTTCTAGAGTGCCTGTATATCCGAATGGTTTGGACGCTCGCCTTCGATCGCAGGTTCGAATCGAGCCGCCTCTTCAGAATTTTGTTCGCTATCAATTTCTCTTTATATCTTTCTTTCTGTCTCGCTCTTTCTTTCTATCTCTCTCTCTGTACTCCTTCACTCATCTTACCCCTCAGGGTTATTACAGGCCGCAGCTGAGAAATCGGCGCATATTTTGTGGGAGCGAAACAGAAGTTGAAAAAGGACAAAGTGAGCGCGCACCAGTTCATAACGATGAAAATTGCTGTTCGCGGTACCCGGCACAACAAAAGCTTAGAGTTCCGCCCTTGAAAACTCACAGGGAAAACTCACAGAAGGCTAAACCCATCTTTTCCTTCTCAGTATTGATCGTTCCCCGCCACCCTTGGAAAGCTCTCTGCGCCTAACGTGGCTTTGCACTGCGGCCATGATCGGAGACACCTCACCTGGTTTTGGATTGCCTCCGTGATCGGACAACCTTTGACCAAGATACAATGTCATGCGATAATGTCATCATGTGATGCTACGTCACGCGACGTAACAGTCATGGCATGAGGACGTCATAATGACGTTATATTTTTTGGCATCTGTGACATCAACAGTGATGGTGATTTTTTGCATCACTCGCCCCCGACGCTGTGGGACGTCGACAGTCAAATTTCATGTTTGATGAAGCATCTAAGGCGTTCGCCTTAACACCACGCAGCGTATGATGTAGTTACACATCGCTCGCGTTACACAAAGAGCAGACAAAATTTCAACATTCTCGTCGAGCGCCTCTGCTAATGGCCGTCTCTGATGCGGTGTGGCGCACGCTCATTCGACAGCAGCATAAGCGCGTCGGGAGAGAAATGACGCCATTTACAGGTTAAACGACTCTCAATGAATGGCCAGTGGATTGTACGCACGTACTTCTTCGGACGCTTTCGTCATTGAACCCATCTGTGCTTTGTCGAAGCTTCCTATTCTGTCGAACCTCTGAAAGCTGATCGATACAGTCCGATGGGAGAAATGTCGACGTCGAGGCCTTTCTCTGATTCCCTGACTACTCTGACTACTCGTAGGTGGCCAGACAGATTATTGTAAAGGTCAGGCGACACTTGACGTCCGGTAGAAACATGCTATGTTCTTTCAATGTATACAGGTACAGTTTACCGACATGAATCAGTGAGGATCATAAAGGTGAGGTGTTGTCACTTCTGTGAAGAACGGGTGCATCCGAGTTCGAACGCGACGGAATACATTCTTTGTATTCAGGTAGCATCTGGCGAGGTCAGTTAAATTTATGAAAATTTTTGGGGCCCTTGCCGTATTGCGAAAATTGTGGCAAGCAAGGCTTGGTGTCTGCGTGCCTGACGTACTACTTTTCTTTCTTTCTCTTTCTTTCTTTTTCTTTCTTTCTTTCTTTCTTTTCTTTCTTTCTTTCTTTCTTTCTTTCTTTCTTTCTTTTCTTTCTTTCTTTCTTTCTTTCTTTCTTTCTTTCTTTCTTTCTTTCTTTTTCTTTCTTTTCTTCTTTCTTTCTTTTCTTCTTTTTCTTTTCTTTCTTTCTTGTTGCTTTCTTTCCATCGTTCTTTCTTTCTTTACTCCTTTCTTTCTTTCTTTCTTTGTTTACTTCTTCCTTTCTTTCCTTCTTTTCTATCTTTCTTTACTACTTTATTTCTTTCCTTCTTTCTTTACATCTGTATTTCCTTCTTTCTTCCTTTCATTCCTTCCTTCTCTTTCTTTATTTCCTTCTTCCTTTATTTCTTTCTTTCTTTCTTGTCTCTCTATTCTTTTCCTCTCAGCATTGCGCAATGCTTCCTCTCAAATGTTTCCTTCCTCGATGCCAGAAATTGGACCTCCATCCATAGCTCAGTAGTAAAACACTTCTGTTGCTATAGGCAACAACGGTCATGCATTCATAACCACACAACAATGAAATGTTGTAGCGGGAGCCGGCAAGCGACCTCGATAAAAGATATATCACAAACGGCTGATCGCTGACAAGCTCACGATCGAGAAAGCATCAGCTATTGGAAAACGGCGCATACAAATACGCATACTAGCCTATACTGGTTTAGGTTCGATAATGTCGCAGTCGGCAAAGCCCAAATTTTTTGCACGTAACATAGAGCCTCAGCTTAAGCTGCGGCAAAAAATACACGTCTCCCGTTTCAGCAGCTATTCCGTATATATTTCGACAGAAAGCATACACGGAAAATTAGAGTGAAGCGCCTATACGGAAAGTGATTATGCCAACACTTTGCCGTTCACTCAAGGATTTCACCACAGGCGATTATTAAGCCCTAGATTTTGCAGTGATTTTCTACGCACCTGGGATTTTTGGCAGGTGACGTGGCTCATTTGTAAACTTGGGTCATTAGAATTCTTTAAAAAGGGGGAGGTGTGCAGGGTACATTCTACCGCATTAAAAGGCTCCAGAATTGCAGAATATATACAGGGTGCCCCAGCTATCTTCCACCAGGATTGCAATATATGCCGATCACTCTATGAAGATGCGACCGAATGCATGTTGCTTACTATCGTCTGGCGTAAGTCACATTATTTTCCATTTTCGCGCTTAATTGTGTAATTAGGCATGTTCAGTTACCTAACTTTCGAAACAACGAAGCTAGCCAAAATTAAATGGGGAAAAATTGTCGATCTGTTCGCAAAACGATCGATGGAGGCAGTTTCTAATCATATATATGTTATTCATTACTGTTTTTCTGCTTATTGCAGATGCCCACGAAACACACAAATAATACCACGTGACGTGCCCGCTTGCGCACCGTATTGCAGCGCTCGCAAACGTTCCGTGAGAAAAAGACCACAGTATTTGGGCTGGTGTGCTGCCTCAGCCTGGCGGCCACGTGGTGCTCGCTGTGTGCTGCCGCACGTTTTGTTAGCGGCAACACAAGCGATAACTTCTGCGTCTGCTTATCGCTGTCGTGAACCGGCGTGAGGGAAGCATATCGTTTGTACGCGGAACGTTAGGGAGCACTGTAATCATGGCTCGCAAGCGGGCATGTCGTATTTTTAAATGCGGAGCATTTCTTAGACGCACCTGCGCCGTCGGCCGTCGTCCACACCCCCACTGCGCATGCTCGGCTCGTCTCGTGCCGGCAGCAAGCCTCTCCTCTCCCCCCTCCCCTCCCCTCACATGCTCGGCTCGTCTCGTGCCGGCAGCAGGCCTCTCCTCTCCCTCCCTCCTCTCTATCGAACGCGGGCGGTGTGTATATAAGCGACGGAGCGCGCGGTCGGAATTCAGTCAAGGGCGTCTTTACTGGCTTTCGCTTGACTTGACGCTTTGCTTAACTCGGGTAGATGCGATGGAAGCAACAGCACCTTCTATCAGCGTCCCACCACTAGTTGAAGGCAACGTTACCCCATCCTCACTGTCGTCAGCGTCAACAACAGCAAGCAACGCAGAAGACAAGGCTACGAAGAGACGAGCATACGACGCTGAACGCAAGCGTTTGAAGCGAGCTGGGGACCCGGACTTCGTGCACACTGGAGCCGTTCAAGTCGTACTTGGCGTGCGCATCGTGTAACAATTAGGCATTCCCAACCATACCCAATTATGCAACATTCACGCGATACCCCCAACTCGGCGACGCATTTACTCGAGTTCCCCCGTGGGAAGATGCGGGCGACTTTTTTGTATTTCGCGGGCATCTGCAATAAGCAGAAAAAACTAATAATTAGCCGATATAAAGTTAGAAACTGTATAATTGGACGTTTTGCGAACCGGTCTACAATTTTTCCCATATGATGCCTGGTAAGCTTCGTTGCTTCAAAAGTTAGGTAATTAAACATGCCTAATTACGCAGTTAAGCGGCACACAAAAAATAGAGTGACTTACTCCAGACGATAGTTAGCAAGATGGATTGGGTTGCATAGTCGTAGAGTGCGTCGGCACATTTTAAAACTTGGCTAAAGATAGCTGGGGCACCCTGTATATATATATATATATATATATATATATATATATATATATATATATATATATATATATAATATATATAATAAACCCTTGGTTTCAGGACTCTCCTGCCATATGCGGAATGTGTAAGGTGCAAGAAGCAGGCTACTATTTTATTTTTCGTTTTAGTTTTGCTTACGCATGCTGTCTTTTTTCTGGCTTTGATCGAGTGAATACTGATGGAGACCAGCTTTAAATCAATAATGAATATTTATATGTGGTCGGGATTTTGTTTGTGATTGTATGTGTGCGTTGAATTTCTGTGGCCATGCACAAGCTCTCTTCACGTGAGGTAAACGTATACTTATCTATTTGCCAGGACAGAGCTGGTTATTTTTTTAGACTTAGTAGGTTCTGTCGTACCATATATTTGAAAACTAAACTATTCGAACCCGCATTCATGAAAATTTGTTACAACACGAACGTGAAGCATCTGTCTTTATTATTTGATTTCCGGAGTATTGCGTACAACAAAACCACGATATGAATACGAGGGCAACTATTATGCAGCAATGTGGAATATTTCAACCACCTGGGAATCTGTCACGTCCACCGTTATCAAAGCACATATGCGCTTCTGTATTTAACCTCTATAAAAGCATGGCCGCTGCTGCCCTGAATTTACCCGCTGGCGTGCTTATCAGAACATGCCAGCAACCAAGCTACGGCATCGTGATTGTGTGATCAGAATCAGAGGAAACACGAGAAAGCAACAAACAATATGTTCAGGAGCCCTGGTTCTATCTCGGGAAAGTGCTGAATGTCAAAGCTTCGCGTCTTACGTGCCTGACGTACTACTTTCTTTCTTTCTTTCCTTCTTTCTGCCCTTCTTTTTTTCTTTGCTTCTTCCTTTCTTTTCTTCTTTCCTTGTTTCTTTCTCTCCTTCTTTCTTTATTTCGTTATGTCGCATTGCGCAGCGCTTCATCTCAAGTGTTTTCTTCCTCCAGCCGGGAATTCGACCTCGGTCCACGCGCTTAGCAGCACAACACTTATCTTGCTATGGGCAACAAGGCTGACGATGCGTTCATATCGGGGCAACCAGAAAATGTGGCAACGTGGAATGTCAAGTCGCCTCGACAAGTGATGAGACTACCATATCATAAACGCCTGAACTCTGCCAAGCCCACGACCGAGAGAGGATCAATCACTGGAAAATGGCGCCTACAAATACGGATGCGACCGGCGAACCTTCAAGCGTTGCATTTGTGCCGCTTGTTGGGGCTGGAATTTTCACGCTTAAAAATGCAGTAATTGCACTTGCTGTATCGCTTAATAAAAAGGAATGAGCTATTCATTACTGAGTTATGTAAACACGCACCTTACAAGCCAATTTACTTGAAGGTACAACTCCAACGAGCTCTGACACGCATAACCTCAGCAAATTGACTGGTACAGAGTAAAGTCTTTGTTCGCAATGGCCTTGCTTCCGGAGGAAGCAAATGTATTGGTTTATCGATCGCTATCTTTCATTACTTGCTGTTCAAAGCAAGGATAAGACAACAGATGCAGAAAAAAAGGCAAATTTCAAGATAAAGGTACATTTTTAAACTGTGTACATGGAAAGTACATACAGATTGCAGGGCAAAGTTTCCACAATACGTCGACGTCAATGGCGAGCAAGAGCACGTAGACAGAAACAGCGGTAAGACATTGACAGAGTACGTTGCGAGCAGGTCTCGGTGAATGTATTGCACTCCAGGGACTGTGGGGCGCGGTCAAAGGGAAGAATCGTCGGTGCAATAAGCGCGGCGAAAATGTACTGGCACTTTCCTTCTCTTTTCTTTTATTATCTGCGTATTTTGCAGTCAACATTCACATCATTTTGTTGTTTGGCGTTATCCTTCAAGAAAATCATTGTCCTCGAAGTAATTCCCCACACGAAGGTGCCGCGTATATCAGTTCTGTACTTCACGCCGTGAAAACTGATCGCACTGGCACGGATATGACACTTGGGACACGCGAGAACGTCGGCAATAGGTCGCAATTCGCCGCGTTACTTGTGTGCAGTTAAGTGGGGTCTATATACCGAAGCTGAAATTACGAATGTGAGTGGTTTCTGCTTCCGTATTGTGCAGCTTCCTGTCTGAGCCATGTGAAATGGCGAAGGGGGATCGGGACAATGATTTCACACCGACTGAGATGAAAGACGCAAGTCTTCTGTGTGGCGCACTGTCGGGGAAACAAAAACGATATACAGTCCGTTAGATTTAGACCTACTACTTGTCAAAGTGACATAACATGAACTGATTACGACATGCGAAAAGTTCAAATTTGGCAGAAATCTGTCTGGCTAAATGACTCCAACTAAAGCTTCGGAATGGATCCTACGTTTCGGGACCAGTTGTCGCTGTCATTTATTGTCATCCCACCTCGACTTTGCATCGCGTTGGGAAGACCATACATGTAAACGTTGGGAACCGTTCCCCACGAGTGGGTGACGTTGTCAGGGTTGTTTTGAATGTGCCAGTACTCAGGAGAGACATGCTCCTCGAATTCGTTGTCATGTCTATCACAAAAGCAGCGTCGAAATTGATTATATGGCCATGCTTCGTACAGTGCTTGGCAAGAGACCTGCGCTGCCCTTCATTTCGGCGCACTCGTTCTTGTTTGGCGGATGCTGTCATGAAAGCTTTTTGCTTTTACCTATCTATCTAACTAGCTGGACAATGAGAGCTTGAAACTTTGAGTGACGCCAGCTATTTCATACTAGACGGTCGATCTGTCGATTGTGGCAGCAAACTAGCAACGTCGGGTTCACTTAAACGTTTAAAATTCAGGCCCTTGTATTGATTGCGGCTGGAGCAATTTTGTAATATACATCACCTCGCTATACATATACTAGAGCTGACACACAAATGACTACAATCTTTCTCGTCTCTAAGATTAGGATTTCGCTCACAAAAGGAACTTTGAAGTGATGAGCTATATTTTTTATTACTACCCAGAAGCTTTAAAAGAATGCATTAACTGATATGCTGCATGTGACCAGTACGAGGATATATGAGGGTTATTGTCATATGTTGTTATGAAAGATTGCAGTAAAATATTTCGTGCGTTTTTCATTTGCTTAAGCAATATGAAAGAATGCTGACGCGAGTGTATGGAGACTATAAGAAGTTTTGCGGAACAGAGAGCAAAAAAAAAAAAATGCGGTCAGGTTGCACTAAGTCGCGCGAAGCTTGGTACAGCGAAGCACGGACCCGTCGCCGCCCGCACTCCCCATCAACCGCCACGTTTAGCTTCGAGATGCGCGGCTTCCTCCTCGAGAGTACGCAGTCAGGCTATGCACCACAAAGCGGAGGTGGCGCGCGATGTCTCCGTCGGTAGGCGTGGCTTAGCTACTGCGCATGCGCGGCTTGGCCACGTGGTGCAGTACCTGGTCACTGGACGACGCAATGCTTGCTTCCTCTTTTTAGGAGTGAAGCTCCTTAGGCCCGCACTCCTCCACGCCGTCGAAGCTCCCTTCTCTTAAGCATCGCTTTAAGGTGCAATGGCCGGTGATTTAAGAGGAAATGTTTAGGTTCTAGCGCACCAGAAATTCGAGGTTAAAAGAAATAAGCTCTGTGCATAAGTGGTTATAATGGTCATCTTCACTTTCACCACATTTATCGTGGATTGTGAAATGACAACGATCATTCTAGCGCACTGTGGGCGCTCAGTCGAAGGTAGTAGCAGACGGTCTCCCCACCCGGCGCCGACTCAAAAAGACAATGAAACGTTGTGCGCGCCATAAGCCGCGTGCCGCGTTCCGTCGCCGCCATCGAAGGTCCCCGTCGCATCACCACTCGCACCCCTTTCCCATCTGTCTCCCTCTCCCAGCGCTGCGCGCGCAGAGGGAGACGATGGGAAAGGGGTGCACTCACTCGCTCAGTCATTCCCGCCTCACTCGCTCACATTCGACCGACGCAGCAGACGCTCTCTCCCCCCCCCCCCCGCCTCCTTCATGAAAGCCAGCAGCGAGATCAGGCGCATAGTCGTTTGCGCCCCATTCCTAAGGAGCTTCGCTCATCGGTTGTATTCGTACACGGAACAACTGTTAGGCACGTAGAGAGAAGTAAACATCCCACAAATGATTTTCCCGTTCCTTCTTTCATTCATAGCGAGGGCCTCGCCCCAGCAGACTTTGTGCCTTAGGCTTATTGGTCAGCTGCCGCATCGTGCAAAGGTCACGTGCCACGGTACCCCCTCTGGTTGAGAGTTTTTCACACTCGCCGCTTTGGCTACAAGTTACACTGGCTAACGTTCCCAGAGATTAACCGTGCAGAAATATTAAACGACGTAGACGGGGAAGCGCCTTCCGTCGTAGCTCAATTTGTAGAGCATCAGACGCGTAATTCGAAGGTTGCGGCTTTGGATCCCACGGAAGGAAAGATTTTTGCTATCTGTCTTATTTTCTCTCTGAACTTCCTTTTCTCTCTTTCGTTGATGTTCTCGTTGTCTCTGTTTTTACTTCTGCATTTCTTTCTCCGTATTTCTCTCTTTCTCCTTCTTTCAGTGTTGCGCTTTACTCTTTCCCCTCCTCCTTTCTTTCTTCCTCGCCATCACATCTCCCCTCCTCACGCTGACTTCCCTTTCCCACACCCTCACTTCACTATACTATACAAAGCTATGCTATGCTCTGCTAGCGTGCCTGGACAACTAAGTGGTTAGGACGCTCGCCTTTGGATCGAGTGTACGCTAGTTGAAACACCGCCTCGTGAAGAATTTTTTTTCCCGGCGAGAATTTCTCTCTTTTCTTTCTTTATATATTCATTTCCGTCTGTCTCTTTCTTTCTTTTTCACTCTCTCTCTCTGTGTACCCGTTCTCAGGTAGCCGCACAGTGGCACATACCCGTTAAGATGATGATAGTTTTCTGTGATCGACTCACAAGGAATGATTTGCTAAACAGCATCGCTGTTGAAATGAAGAACTCCGAGTGGTCATATGATGGTGACCGGCATACCATGAGCGAAGTAGCGGCCACAATATCAAGTTTTGATCAGTTGTTTAAAACTCGATGCCGCCATGAGCCTGCACGAGTTTGACAGCTACGTTCGGTGTCTACAATAGCACTTGGCTAGTATTTCCGCTCATGAAAGATGTCTGAATTCTAGTATTTGCTGATCTCAGCTGTTCCATATTTGAACTGACTGAGAGGACTACGGAGGACTGTGTGGTAAGATATGGTGGATACTTAGGTTGCTGTGATAGAGTGAACTGATGGACGCAGTGTGATTTATCCTCGTGCGCCGGAAACTGACGCCCCGTCGACGTGCATTAAAAGACCAATCCCGTCGCTAGCGACGTTAACACCTACGTTATATCCACTGGTTAGCTGTCATGACAACTATGTTACTGTCACACGCGGTGGTAGAATAACAGGTGGCCCGACGCGCCGCTTCGCCAATGCGCCGCGCGTGTCACGGAGGTGCTCGAGTTGCCGCCGCTTTTCCGCGAGGTGGCAGCAGGGGTAATCTGGGCCGATATCTCCGCTCCGGCGAATTTGAAAGCATGTGGCCAGCGGGCGTCGCGAGCATTTAAACTGCTCTTTTACAGCGTAAACGTTTGATAAAGAGATCCGCGGTGTATTTATTACACCAGAGAGGCCTTGAGCAACACTGAAGAGTTGCCGTCGCTTAGAACGGACGCGCCACTAAGGAAAGCATGCAACGCAACCAGCGTTGCAGCGGCGTCTCTTCCTTTCTGCTTGGTCATCTTCGATAAATGCCGGTAGGAATTTTCACGCTTTCGATAAAAAAAAATACACGCCGGTCTCTTGCAATCGGTACTCTGTGACAGTCATGTCGGGATTACCAGCGCCGATTAGAAAATTTTAAGCTTCATAAAGCCTGGCACTCTTACTTTTCCGGTCGAAGCTGGCAGACAGCCACTACAAGCTAGTAAAAACATAAACAACGTTTTAAAGCCACTAAATTAGCTAGAAAAACCGATTTTTACACCACAGCGAGAGCTTGCGGTGCGTGTCTTTCGACCCAAAAGCTCGTCGCGAACCTAGCGGCGGCCGCGAGCAACTCGAGCAGTACGGCGACGCGCTCGCGGCGCTCGATGGGCCGCCTGTTTTATTCTACCACCGTGCTGTCACATGAGTCTTTTAACAGCGGAACTATTTAACACGAGCGTTAGTGGACAAAAACATGACGGGGCGATGACGTCAACTCGCGTTGCCTAGCAACCCGTGGCGCATCGGTCAAAAATAACTAGGCACACATAGTGTTAAAAACTTTCCATCGTTGGTTATACATTTACGGCAGTGAAGGACGTCCTGCTGCAGCATATTTTTAAGGAGACGAGTTCGGAGTGTGGATCAGCAAAATGACCATTCTGCCATCCGCGCCGTCGAACGGAGCACTTCTATACCGAAAGGTGGCTTTCCGTATGCACCTACTACGGAAAGTAAGGCTAAGCCGAGACAGATAAAACACTTTGACTTCGCCAGCACACGGTTATTGGACTGTGAAAGACAACACTCACCCTTTGCTGAGCACAAGCTCGGAGCATTTCTAGCAACAACGGCTGTTTACCACACACGATGCCTGCGTCGACGGTGGCGAAGGCTTTTTCCGTCCGCTTCAATTTCTCATCCGACTGTAAACAAGGCGGGAAGCTAAGTCCCCGGGCTCTCTCGACCAATTTGTTCTGCGTCACTGACAGCATACACGGTGAGACCTAAGCAGCGGCAGGAACTGTAACGTATGGGATGTCTACCTCAGTACAGGCTACGTATGCTTTTAGGCTGCAACGTACAGTGGCGATTGTGCTTGGTTCTAGATGTGTTTACGCACTTCATTCGGTTTTTTTTCTCCTTGAGAGGCAGAAAACTTTGTTATATCAGGTAATTCCAGCGGTTCAGGCGTGCCAACATTGTTTCTTCCTACTCACTTCTGTATGTGACATTAATAAAGACATGCTCTAAAAATAAAGTTGGACAGATCCCACAGCTTGTGGGAATCGGTTTCATCCAAAGCAGTCAGCGTGTGGTTCTGTGTTGCACATTTTTAAATGCGAAGCATTTGTTAGCGAACTTCTGCGACTTTGAGCGTATCTATCTATCTATCTATCTATCTATCTATCTATCTATCTATCTATCTATCTATCTATCTATCTATCTATCTATCTATCTATCTATCTATCTATCTATCTATCTATCTATCTATCTATCTATCTATCTATCTATCTATCTATCTATCTATCTATCTATCCGCCTACGACTTTGTGCTCTCCTGGTCGCTTTAATCGAATGTACACCAAAATTGGTATGGCGTAACATGACTGTATGACGAACATAAATGACAAGTCATAACGTGAAAATCATGCCACGCATGTCATGTACAGCATGATTTACATGCCACGCTCATGGTGCGCTGACGGCCGTTTCGCTAGCTTGATATACACCAAAATTGGTATCTTGCGACGTGACTGTGTGACGAACATAATGAAACGAGTTAACATGAAAATCATGACACGCATGTCATGTACAGCATGACTTACGTGCCACGCTCATGGTGCGCTGGCGGCCGTTTCGCTAGTTGATCTAGCCCGAAATTGGTATTGCGTGACGTGACTGTGTGACGAACATAAATAACACACGAATTAGCATGAAAATCATAACAAGCATGTCATGTACAGCATGACTTACGTACCACGCTCATGGTGCGCTGGCGGCCGTTTCGCTAGCATTATATACACCAAAATTGGTATCTTGCGACGTGACTGTGCAACGAACATAAATAACACGAGTAACATGAAAATCATGACATGCATGTCATGTACAGCATGAATTACGTGCCACGCTCATGGGGCGCTGGCGGCCGTTTCGCTAGCTTTATCTACCCGGAATTGGTATTGCGCGACGTGCCTTTGTGACGAATATAAGACACGAGTTAATATGAAAATCATGACACGCATGTCATGTACAGCATGACTTACGTGCCACGCTCATGGTGCGCTGGCGGCCGTTTCGCTAGCTTGATCTACCCCGAAATTGGTATTGCGCGACGTGACTGTGTGACGAACATAAATAACACACGAATTAACATGAAATCATGACAGCATGTCATGTACAGCATGACTTACGTGCCACGCTCATGGGGCGCTGGCAGCCGTTTCACTAGCTTTATCTACCCTAAAATTGGTATCTTGCGACGTGACTGTGTGACGAACATAAATACACGAGTTAACACGAAAATCATGACACGCATGTCATGTACAGCATGACTTACGTGCCACGCTCATGGTGCGCTGGCGGCCGTTTCGCTAGCTGGATATACACCGAAAATTGGTATCTTCGACGTGACTGTGTGACGAACATAAATAACACGAGTTAACTTGAAAATCACGACGCGCATGTCATGTACAGCATGACTTACGTGCCACGCTCATGGGGCGCTGGCAGCCGTTTCACTAGCCTTATCTACCCTAAAATTGGTATCTTGCGACGTGACTGTGTGACGAACATAAATAACACGAGTTAACACGAAAATCATGACACGCATGTCATGTACAGCATGACCTTACGTGCCACGCTCATGGTGCGCTGGCGGCCGTTTCGCTAGCTTGATATACACCGAAATTGGTATCTTGCGACGTGACTGTGTGACGAACATAATAACACTAGTTAACATGAAAGTCATGACACACATGTCATGTACAGAATGACTTACGTGCCACGCTCATGGTGCGCTGCCGGCCGTTTCGCTAGCTTGATCTACTCCTAAGTTGGTATTGCGCGACGTTATTGTGTGACGAACATAAATAATTGGAGTTAACATGAAAACCATGACACGCATTTTCCTCAATGACATACAAGACGATGTATGCAGCTCTTTGCTGGCTGCTTCGCATTGCATCAGTTCCCACAATGCGTGGGATCTGCCGGCTTTTTTTTTTGCTTCGAGCCAAGCGTTATGAGGTGCATCGACGTGTTTTTGTAAGTGTAGTAGTTGTGCGCACATCGTGGACTTACAGGCACGTCGACTACACTGGCATTTAAAGGGTATGCGTATCATCTGACGTGACGTCAGCACTGACTTTAGAGCACAGACGTCAGTATTATCGAAACGAAATGAACTTTGCGGTGCGATGATGTGAATATCATACGTAACTCTCGTTAGCTTATTTTTCTGGGGTCGAACAAAGCTTAAATATAGTTGCTGAATCATAGAAATAGAAATGTGCTAAAAAAAAAGGGGAGCCAACAATGGAACCAAAGTTGACGTCAACCTGACATGACACTTGTATCGTTGGAGTGCATATGCAGAGTTTATTGCTTTGTTATAAAATTAGATAGCCAGCACTACAACCACAGTTGACGTTGCACCGACATTATGCCTGCATAGGGTGTTTTTAAAATCAGTTTCTATACCTGGCGTAGCTCTGTGTTAGTATACCTGACTGCCGCGCAAAATACTTTGGTCCGATTCCTGCTGTCATCCTGATTTTTATACTTGGCATTCGTCGCGTCAACGCTGCTGATGTCGGTTTTTGTTGACGGCGCCGACAAAAACGCGCCTGGTGTGTCCATATAAGTTCTATCGCTATAAAACAATTTTTCCTTAGCGACATACCCATCTTTGCAATTGTTGTATTTACATTACTAACATTCCTACAAGCCAAAAAAAATAATAAGGCAGCTTCGCAAACTAGTGGTGCCAAGCCTGAAGGAAGAACGCAAGCATATAAGCGGATTGAGATTGTTAGGTTTCCCCCAAAACAGACGCCCCTCGACCGTTTGCTCATTGCACTAATGATTCACCCGTGTACAATCATATACATTCAGAATTAATAATTTTGTATTGTCGGCAAAATTTCGAGCAAGCTTTGACCAGCTAGCCAAGTAGACGTGAGCCACAATCTGTAAAATTGCAAGAATCACTCTCCTCCCATCTAAACTGAGTGGTGCTTTAATTGATAAGGAGCAATGGGAGCCTTCAATGCGCAGTTACAACCCCGAACATCAGCAGGCAATTCTAGTGTGGCATGCCTACTGATGCGCAAGAGGGCTTTCTTTGTATATTTCTTTCTCCCTTTACCCTCTCATTACCCTCCTTATGTGCAGGGTACCCAACTGAATAGTCTTCCCGTATTCCCTTTTTCTCTACCGCGAACAGGATAACCTTTCCCGCCTTCTTCTCTCAGCCCTTCTCCATTTATGATTGGATAAATGATTTTCTCTCACTCTCTCTCTCTCTCTCTCTCTCTCTCGTTTTCGAGCATCACTGTGTAAATCAAAACCGTTCTTCTGTAGTGTGATACGAAGGAGCTGATACTTAGAACCTAAACGCGGAGATAGACGGAAAATTTCGTATGACAACAACGAAATAATTTGCATTGCATTCAGTGCGCCTGACCGTTCCCATGCGTGACAAAGATTTTCATCCATCATGCTCCACATTCAATGTAATCACTTTTTATTGCAGCCATAGGTGTGCGCAGGGTTGCTCATCAGGGGGGAGGGGGCAAAGGCTCATCGCATGCAGTCAATGTATGGGGCACATTTTGCGCCCCCCCCCCTTAGGTGACTAGAAGGGTCAATGTACGGGGCAGATTTTGCGCCCCCCCACCTCTTAGGTGATCAGGGGGGGGCGGCCGCCCCCCTGCCCCCCCTGTGCGCACGCCTATCATAGCAGCCACGAAAAAGAACGCAGATTAATCCGGCATACGTCAATAGTTGATTCATGCAACTATACCGAGGATAAAGAATGCAACATTATGTTTGCTTTTTTCAATGTGACAGTACGTATGAGCAACCACGCAGTGCCGAAATTCAGTTTGGTGACTGTAACACCGTAACATAGCCTCGGCAAAGAACATTTTCGTGCAGGAGATTGCACTTGTTACACATATCGAACAATCTTACTGCGAACAGCATCTAACACTGCAATCTCTCACACTTCCAGACCATCGTTCAATCATTGTGTTTATCTGTATATTGCCTATATATGATGTTAAACTACAGTGTTCGGGGCCTTTGATGTATTGTGTTGTTTCACGCCACGCGGTATTTCCTGGCACGTAACCACCTCTTGTCCTCAAAAAACAATAAACATGACAGTGTTCTGACACGAAAGTTTAAATTCAAATGTCCCATTCCACATGGCGGTGCATGCTTTTTGTGCGCGTGGGTTGCGTTTTTGCACGCGCGTGTGAGTATGTGCGCGTGTGCGTATGTGTGTGCGTGCGTGCGTGTGTGTGTGTGCGTGTGTGAGTGTGTGCGTGTGTGTTTGTGAGTGCGCGCGTTTTCCCGGCCATGGGAGACGCATTTCTATAAGGGCGAATGGCAAGTTACTGCCATAGTTATTCCTGAGTTCTTCAGGCCGACGAAAAAAAAAGGAAAAAAAAAACTGGTCAGTGTTATTCCTGGGTAGGAATGCAAACCGTAGGAATGCATATCCGCCAAAAAAAGCCTTTTTTTAGGAATCATTTCTCTATTCAAGTGTGCTTGAATGTATTCCCACCACCCATACCATTGCCTTTTTTTAAATGCATAATTGAATAGCGGACTTCAAAGCACGGATCCTGTGATGTTAAATGAAGCCATTCGCTTCATGTTGCCTAAAATATAAAACATAGCTACACTCTTTGGGATGCTAACGAAGGAAGCTCTGCTTATACAGTGCATATTGTTCGTTTCCCAAGTTGCAGAGAAGGTTCGAATCTGCGGATATTCCCTCTGTTTTTCAAATGCAAGCATGTTGTTTTGAACACTAGCAAGGTGCCTTGATAACTCTATCCCGTGCCCGAGCTAAGCGCTATGATTATTTACAAAAAAGCTCTATAATTGAGTTGGCGTTGCTTATTTACCCTGATGGGTTCCTGCATCTGTTCGTGAGAGCCTGTTCTTGAAGCGAGTCTGTTTTTTTTTTTCTTGAAATAACGCTTGACCGAACTAGATTTTCATTAAGCCGTTTTTAAACAACCAGTTCTGGTCTGAGCGTGGTGTTTTGCCTGACTTGGCGTAATTATTTATCACGATAAACCTAAGAGTCTCTGTTTTACTAGCGCGTAATTATTTTTTTATTTCTGCTTCTGTGTGCATACCCTATCAATTACCACAAAATTAAGACTGAGTGCTCGAAACATACTCTTAGTACATTACGATGTTACAATGAAAAGGAAAAAGAAGCCACATGTTACATGTATGACTAGTTGGTGGCGCCACCTAGCCTGTGATATTAAACAAAGGGCAATAGGGCAGAGGCGGGCCCTAGGTAGTCAGTTCACCGCCGGTAAGCATAGCTGTCGTGTCGTTCCTCATCGGCTATTCGCCGATAAAACTTAACACCACATGATGCGTATGCCTAAATAAATGCCTTTATCTAAATGCATGGATAAACATGTAGTATTTTCATTTGACTGGTGGAAGGCTTGGACATAGACAACCGCAGAAAATATTACTTGCTGATTGGCCGTGAAAACTGCACTAAACTTTAGCTTACAAAAGCGTATAAAACATGGGGTGCAATAACGTCAAAAAATATATTATGTTCCCTCTTTATTCTTAGCCGTCAATAATGCTCCGGGATTGGTCGAAATCTTCCGGACCATACTGAGCACGCTTGTTTTTTACGTGATGTAACGAAAGCATTGAATACGCATTAAAATGACAAACTGCGAGGTAGTATATAGAGCAAAACTGAAACTTTTTCAGAATAGCTGGAAAGTGTACCCTTACAAAAGGAGTAGAAAATGGCTACTTATCGAATGTTCCGAACATTCGGAAATGAAGGCAAGGTCCATGTCATCTTCCATACGAAAAATGTTTTTTCATAGGCACTCAGATGATCCCTACCCACTCTTCTTCGTTCGGACTTTATTGACAGACCAATGCATTAATTAAACTGTCGTAGTAAGGGACTCTTATTTAAGCTTCATCGTAGACGTATTGGCTGTCGCCCCTTCGCACCGGCTAGTTTCCCAATCTTCGTACTGCTCCATTGACAGCGTCTTCAAACAATCGCTGTTCAAGCCACTTAGGTCTTAATTCTTGTAATATGAATGATACTTCCAAGCGCTTCTTTTGCTATTCTTATGTAACTGGTCCATTAAACGTATAATCACTGCCTTGCGCAAGCCGCGCCCTAATGTCTGGGAACCTTCCAGATTATGTTAGAAGCTTCTTATAGGCTTGAGCGCGAAAACGCGAACAGCTGAGATTGTTCTGGAACTAACGCGGCACCCAGCGATAAGGCTCGGGTGTTCGATGCCGCATGTAGAAATGCCGACGCGCCCTACCGCAGATCAGATTATCGATGGCCGACGCTCTGTTCGCCGCTCTCAGTGTACAGCCAAGGTATATGTAAACTGGTAGCGTAACTTCCGTAGAAGCCCACGTGTCAAGCCGGTGGCTAGTTGTTGCAACAGTCGCCATCTATGTGAGGAGGGGACAAACAGAATTTAAAAAAAAGAAAAAGATGACGTCACAACCAGAAGCGGAAATGACGTCACGTTTTAACGCGATGGGCGCGAAATTATGAAATTTTTTGACAGGGCGCCGCTTCTTACTTTTTTTTTATAGCTGCATGTTCTTTTTCTTATCACTATGACGGCTCCATAATGGAAGCCTGCAAGATAACGGGAAGACGAAAAAGACAGATTTGATAAATAAGGTGTATTTTATTGGGGAAATATTGCAGTTGAACAGGATATTACCCCAAAATATATAACACAGAAATCAGAAGTAGCATAACAATTCAACGTGCACACTGTGATGGTGTAATGTGGGCCCAGGATCCGAAATAATTCAACCAGCAGTCAGGTGATTCTGTACACACAACACAGACTTTAACACAACCGATAACTCTGACGATTCACAAACAACACACTACAGCATTCCTTATTTACATCCTAAACGTCCTACGCGCCTCGCACACAAACTGTCCTACTCGCCGTTATGAACTGTTGCCGCTGCGGCGAGGTCGGTCGTCACCGGTACTCCTTGGGCAGTCAACAGTCACGCTGCCTTGACCGTGGCGAGGTGGTAGTGGTGGTGGTGATGGCACTGCAGGCCGGTAGATCACCAGGCCACTGCAGCGCAGGTTCGCTGCCCGTCGCCAACATGAGCCGCGGCCACCTCGTGACACCACTCGGGCCCCAGGACCTCAGGCCAGGAACAGACTAGGCTGCCGGTCTCTGTGTCAGCACCGGGCACAGAGCGGGAATCAGGCTCACCAGGTCCACATGGCTGCCGGACGATGTCGCGACCCGAACCGCCGACCAGCGGCTGCCGTTCCAACCGTGTCGCGCTCCAACTCCTCGAGCCGCACGCCCCGCTCGCGCTTCCTTTTCGTCGTCTTCCCCTCCAAGGCGTACCGCAGAGCAGAACTGTCGTTCCCTCTTCGCCCCGTCACGGGCCACACAATCCGCATCATCACACACACAAACCTTGCACACGTGTTGCTCTTGCATCCGTAGACAGCGCAGCGTTTCTTCGCGTAGCGTGGCGGACTCATCATACCGAAGGGCGACAGCACGCCGGCCGTGCGCTGGCGAAACACAGTCACTGAAACGGTTCCCGATGGCTGCGATGGGCTATATTACCTTCTGCCAAGTACCACGACTAGAAAACAACGGTTATGCGAGGAAATATCTACGGACGACAGGCACAAACCTACTGCTACACTACTGCGCAAAAACGAGCGACGCCATTTGCATCTCAAAATGAGCAAAACCGTTGGCCCATGTTACCAGACTGCCTGCATGTGCCCGCTGTTTCTGAAAATAAACGAAAAAAATTGGCCACTCAACCACATACCCAAGACTAAAGTTTGAATAAAGTAATCTACTAATTTAATTCGTGACAAATAAATTTAAAACTAATGAAAATAAACGCCTAATTAATTTTTTGTTTTCATTATTTGTCCCCCCCTCACCTAGTAGCGCTTTAATCGTCACGCGGGTGTTGATGTTTGTCGCAATAGGTTTCCGACCACTTTTCGTTCCGACTTTCGCGACCTATTTAGATTGACCTTGGTACAGCGTCAATTGCTTGTACCTTGTCTTTTCATTTTCCGGGCCCAGGTTCGCCCAATCAAAAAGTTTAGTCTCCAACTCATTTGCTGCTGCCTTCGTCAACGTCACGACCACGTGACAATATGTTCCATAGTCTGCAGTGTTGCTAGCTATGTGTGTGTCTGTGCAGTGCTTCTTTTTCTTGTATGCACTGTTATTTTACAGCTTCTGGTAAGTGTTGTTTCGTAGCAATATGTAATGTGCTCTGTTATTTCCAATGATCGCTGTAGACAACTCTTTCCGAGGAAGTTACTTCTTTGAATTTTATCAAACTCTCCATGACCAACCAATTAGTGACCTACAGAACTTTTGTAAGTACAGTAAATGAATGAGGTGTTGTTGGCGCGAAAATGAATAACAATTATAATTGTAATTGTGCAAACACTTTTTCGTTGGTAAAGTTATATGTCCGACAACACAATTTCACAGTATGTCCCTAGGCTTTTCTTTCAAGTTGTTGTACTTTTATAAAAAAATTCATAAGCACAACGATCGTGTACGAGAATATCGGGAGTAGCCAGCGTTACATGCAGTGATTGATGTGTCTTTAAATCAGCAAAAAATATGGAATCTTCAAGACTGTGAATGCACTACACGTGGACGTGGAAGTGCGTTTCATTATTTAGCATAGATTCATTACATCAGTGATGACTAGGTAATGCTTTACTTGGTAATTATTTACAGCAATTAGTTGCTAAGAATCGACATACCTCGGCAAGAAAATAAAATAAAAACTATGCTCTATACAGGGCGTACTTGTTGCTCCTTAGACGTACTGTATTTGTAGAAAAACGTTCGAAAATCATAAAGTTCAAAGAATAAGACGTATCTTTGTTCCTCTGCAAATTTTTAAGAAACAATACACACAGAGGTAACAAATGTCCGTATCATATTTTCTCTGCTGAAGGCTGGAATATCTATCGTGTTGTATATATCCTTCTTTTCGATTAAAATACAGGTATCCCTTATTCAGCCTATCTGCAACGCTGGGCCCTGTCGTCCACATTTATGACGTGAGACTCAGCAGGCATCGAATTCCTCCAAGTAAACACCCACAGCATATTGTATTATATTTTTGACATATTTTTTGACATATTTTTGTATTGTATTATATATTGTAAATATTTTTGACACTATCGTCGAGTGTTTGGCACCGCCGGTAAAAGTGAACGGTGATACAGCATAAGGACTTCTTCTACAGCCTTATTTTCGTATCTCCTTCATAGGCTTCGCAATTCCAGTAGCCTTATTGCGCTGAAATATTCAAGTACGTCGGCTACATTTCTCGATTTGCGAAGTGATGTTCCGTTTATGCCTACCACGCCGTGAGATCGACAGCTATCGGACTGATGATGATGATGATGATGACGATCATGACTTTTCGCGGCGCTCCATGCGCGTACCCTCGAATGGAGAATATGCAAATTAGTCCGGTCATTTACGGGGCCTTCATTTCATTTAATTTATTTTACCCTCAATCGTACAAAGCTTTACAGATGGTGGAGGATTATATAAATATAACAAGGAAAAGCGAACAAATATAGAATAAAACTAAGAACAACTAAAATACATGTAAAGATACCATGTTAGGCTGATACAACTTAATTTAAATGCAGGTAAGATGTGAAATACAGAGCAAAGAAAATGAAAGAAATTATAGGAACATGCACCTTACGCTACATCATGTGAATGGTTGTGTAAGGTGGAATGAAATTCATGATCTGAACGACATAGAAGGGAAGGTGGTTCCAGTCTTTGGAAGTACGTGGGGCAAAGAAATAACAGAGTGTTAGTACGGCAACTAATGACGTGTACTTTATGTACTTCGTGGAGATTACGCCCTTATTTTGCCCTACTACTCACAGGAGATCGAGAGTCAAATGACTGGAACACTTTGTTTATTAAGAATGACCACATTATGTTTTCGAGCTGCTGTCCGCGTGGTGCACCCGACGATCATGAGCTTTCGCCTCCGAAATTTTTTCGCAAATGCCCTGCACTGACACGTGGCGACTGTTATACAGAGAGCAATTGAACGACTGCTTCTATAGTTCGCTGTGATGTCTTTCGGCGTATCCGTATATCGATACACAGTGCTATAATTGCCACAGATCACGAAATATGGCGTCGGTCTTGGAAAATCGGGATGGTGATACGCACGAACCGGTTTTCTTGTAAAACATGTCATGCTAACGAAGGAAAGGAGATGACCCTTAAGGGCTCGTTTTTTTTATATAGACACATATTAATGAGAACTAACAGCCAATAACGCCAAGGAAAGTATAGGGGGTGTTATCTGTAATATTTAGAATATAAACCTGAAGAAAGTAAACTGGACGAAAAGATAACTTGCCGCCCGCAGAGTCTGATGCTGTTGGCACTAAAGGTGCACGCATCATCAGGCGTAATATCTCTAAGGTCTATTGGCACTAAAGGTGCACCCATCATCAGGCATTATTGTCTGTTAGTTCTCATTATTATTGTGTCATGCTAATGAGATGCATAACGATGTTCCTATTAGCATTTGTCTGACTATGTTTGCTAGTGCCATATTGCAACAGTATCATTTCGCTCATGTATGCCGCTTCAATTACAGCTTGAAATCATGAACAGCAACAAGCATAAAGTCCCAGCAAGGCTCAATATGTCCAACACATCTTTTAGGGGCGAAGCTCCTTATGCCGTGGGTCTCTCCGTCCTCCGTTTGTTTGTAGCGTTGTAGTAGCCACCTCTAGCTCGTGAGAAGCGCGCGTTCTGGTATGCAGTGGAAGAAGAAGACGACGTTGACGAGTGAGACTCTCGTGCGTGTTCGCCTGTGTGGCATTCTTTCTTCTTTACTGCGCGCGTTCTGGTATGCAGTAGAAGAAGAAGACGACGTTGACTAGTGATACTCTCGTGCGTGTTCGCCTGTGCGGCGTTCTTTCTTCTTTACTACGTCTCGTGTTTTCAACGACACCCGAGGACAACATTTCAGAAGTAACGCGCCATGAGGCTCCCTCTTGGCACGCTTTCTCTTTAGCTCGGAGTCGCCAGATGGAAGACAAGGCTGCGGAACGGAGGGCACGGAAGGCGGCGGCAGCCCGCGCTCGCAGACAGAATCCTGAAGTGAGAGCCCGCGAGGCCGAAGCTGCACGTCGACGCCGCGGAGCAGATTCCGCCGTTCGAGCTCGCGAAGCAGAAGCTGCTCGACAAGCTGCACGGCTGCTGCGAGAAGACCCCGCCGTTCGAGCCCGCGAGGCCGAAGCTGCTCGACAAGCTGCACGGCTGCGGCGAGAAGACCCCGCCGTTCGAGCCGCGAGGCCGAAGCTGCTCGACAAGCTGCACGGCTGCGGCGCGAAGACCCCGCCGTTCGAGCCCGCGAGGCCGAAGCTACACGGCTGCGGCGCGAATCGGATCTTCAAAATGTGAAGGACCGTGAAGCGGCGAGAAAGCGCGCGTACCGGCAGGCAGAGCCCGGGGCTGTGCGAGCACGTGAAGTGGCTGCAAAACGCATCAGGCGGGCTCTGCCCGAAGGCGCCGACGCGCGCTTCCAGCGGGACTTCCTTCATAGCAGTTTCGGCCATAGTTGCGGTGTGTGCAACAGATTGTGGTTCTCAAACAATCTAGTCACAATATCTTCCATCAAGAAATATCACGCTCGCGCCAATGCCATAGCCGTGCTGCAGCGCGAGTTCGCTTCGTACCACTCATCATCATTCACCACGTGGATAAGCTGTGATTTTTGTGTGTCCGGTGCGTTGAAGCTAAAGGTAGTGTTGTGAAAACGTTGCTATATACTAAGCGATGGCTACATTGGCTGTTGGTGTTCACTTTTGAGAAAAAAAAGCTTTGCCGGAGTCTTGAAAGTGCTTATATACCCTTTAAATTTTGGGGGGGGAAACCTATACCGACCCTGGTTTGCATTACGCCTGACGATACGTACACCTTTAGTTTAGTGCCAAGAGCATAGGCGCCGATGCCAGATGGTCAAAGTTCTAATCCCTTCGTCAGAAGAGTTTGGACTTTTTTGTTTACTTATCTTCATTCGATGTACGCACGCGGTACACATGCGAATCTCGTGGACGCAAGTGTATATGTTTGACGCCACACCGGAAATTGGATCATATAGCCATCCTAAAGCCGTCTCGGATACGAATAAATGCTTTCCACATTTGTTGATTCGCAAGTTCTGGCGGTATACGGCTATATACTTCAACGAGAATTTACACATCTTGCAGGTGGATTACGTGAGAGCTCAGGAAAAACTAAGATGAAATTGTTCATTTCGAAATGCTCCAGGACCAGCTGAGTCGGGAATACTATTAGTAAGGTTCTCCTCTGCCGATCGATAGTCAAAGCTGAAGGAGAGAATTAGGAATGCCCAGCCTTTGAAAACATTCCACATGCCATTAGTGAATGTTGACTATAAAAGGAATTATGACAGCAGCGTATTTATAGGAGTTTGGGGAGACCAATGAATCACAAATCCTATTTTGACCATTAGGTAGGAAATATAGGAAATATAAGCGAAAAGAGATGTTTGGTCCCGTAATTTTATACTGAAAGCACGAACACCTAACTTCTACCCTCAAGAAGTCCAGGTCACTGCAGTGTTACCACCAAGCTTCCTGTTCCTAAATCGTACACTTCTCCTACACGTAGCACGTGTTTTTGTAAACGCAATCTGTGCTGTTATTGAAACCCAATTAACTGCCTTCCATTCAACATAGAGTAACTGCACAAATATCGCTCAGCACATGCGCACTTATACCTCTATGCGATATCATAGCCGACTTAAACAATTGGTACTTTGGGTTATATCGCTCTATTTGTCTCATACGAGTCAAGTGCTTTTAGCGAATGATATCGATTTGGTTGCTTTTGCATGCCGAGAGGTATGTTTTTAAAAATTACCCGTATAGGCCTAGAAATTTCGGGCTCCGCCGGCCTACATTCACCGTGTTGGCGAGTTTCTGTAAGCTAGCATCATGTTTACGCGAAGGAGGGTAAGCTTCATGTCGTCCTCACTACCGAATGAAATGATTTGCTCATTTTCTGTAGGACGCGGGACTGTTACCCTGATAATGTTTCCAGGATTAATAACTTGTCGATCGTGCAACTGCTTTCAGCTCATTCATTCGACAAACATCCTTTGTCTCGTTCTCGTCGACAAACATCGTCTAGTTCGCCTGGTTTTAACTTCGCCAACTGCGTAGTCTGAAACAGATGTTGTATCGACTGCCGTTCGAGCTGAATTACGACTCAGACACGCGTGGGCTGTAGGCGGTAATGAGGAGGGAACTAGCATACTTACAAATTAGTTCTTTTGTCTCAGAAAGTGGACCTACAGTCTTTTTTTATAGTCTACGAGGGCCACGTGGAATTGTAAAATCCACATTTTCATTACAAAGGCAACCTTTCTGCAACAGCTATACTGAAATAGCGTGAAGCAGTAAGTTTTAAGTCATAGTTCGAATCCGTCAGGCTTACCTACTGAAATTGAAATATGACCGTAGAAATTTTCTGCATGTTGCGAGATGAACGGGTTTCCGGGTTTCCTATACATATCGCACGATACTAACCGATGTCTGGACTGAAGTTTTCTGCACTGATATCGCACCGATGGAAAGAAGCGTCATTGCTTCATGCTTGAAAGGCACTTCATACTTGAAAGGCAATCAGACGTGTTAGTTGCCAAGTGTGCATAAAATTACGCTTGAGGAGATATTGGCTGGCTTACAGGGCATGTTCCAATAGATATGCTCCTGTCTCATGTAATACTGAAAAATCAGCCGTTTAGGTATAACGAATGTAAAAGATAATGCTTTCGAACGCCTGATCGTCACATTTAAGGTTACAAGTGTTATTAAAGGCGTAAGAAACTATTGTTCCCAGCTCCCGACAGACATATGCACGAAGAGGCACCCTAAATTTCCTTTAGTTCAGCAAAAGCTCCACCGTGTTTCTCCACCTAACTATCATCATTTCAATTATTTGGCATCCCAGGAGACATAAAACATGTTCACGGATATGAAAACGCTGTCATTTCTAGATAATTCTTTATTGCATACATTTTACGAAACATTGCAATGTTTGCTTAGTTTTTCTAGCTCGTTCTCTTCTGTCCAGATTTCGTTGGTCTCCTCGGTTATGGCGAAGCAAGCCTGGCGTTTTTATTTCTATAAACTTTTTATTGCAATTAATTTAAGTGCAAGCGGTTTCATTTTCGTTTGCTGGTGACGGCCTACCGTCTGGATTGGTTTTTTATATAAAGTAAGAATTAAAAATAGCTAAAGGAATTTGTTTGTTAAGCAAAAAGGCGTGTTCCAGGAGTCGTCATTGCAGTAAATTCCGCAAATATCTGGGTCGCATAGGTAGGAGGCGCAAGCGCGGTGTATAGTGAAGGAAATGCCGGCACAAATTCCAGCGCCGTTAGAGGAGCACTGAAGTGTTTTCAGTCATATTTGAACATAAGCTTTTGATGGCCATTGCCGTAATGCACGTCAAGAAGTTCGATCCAAATTAGTTAAACAGAGCTGCTGTGCTATATACTGCTGTGCTGTATGCTTACTGTATTATGTGTAATGTACGTGGGACAGTTCATGAATAGGTCATACACATCCTCGCCTTCATCGCCGCACAAACGTTACGGGGCTGGTAGATGCTTTATGTGGAATAAAAATGTTTTCTGTTTGCGTATACAGTAGGAGGCCATCTGTAAGGGTGTATATGCGTCGCGTGTCTTGAGGGCCTATGTGTATACAGAAAGTGGAAGTGGAATGTATATATGAAGAATTCTTTTGAGCTTTTTGTGAAAAACAACTGGGGCAGCTTCGACTAGTGGCGCGCACACTGAGGAAGCGGCGGAGATGGTGGCGTTGCCCTCCTCCTTTCCCTCCTCCTCGCCCTCCCTTCCTTTCCACACTCCTGGCTTTACCATACTATGCAGGACTATGCTATACTTTATCCTTTCACATCTTTATTTATTTTCCTCCTCCTTACATTCAGTTCACTCTACCACAACGTTGATATACTATACTATACTATAATATACATACTATACTATACTATACTATACTATACTATACTATACTATACAAGCCTATGCTTGCTTGCCTTGTCTATCTCTTTTTCTATGCTTCTTTGCACCGCTTTCTCTGAGCATTTCTCTGTCTTGCTTTCTAGCTTTTAATTTCTTTTTCATTTTCTCTGTGCTCGTTCTCTCGCCATCTATCTCTTTCACTCTTTCTTCACTTTCTTTCTCTCTTTCTCTCTCTGTCTATTTTTTATTTTTCATTCTACCTTTTTCTCTTTTTTCTTTTTCTTTCCCGGAAGTCGCGGGTTCGATCTCCACCGCGGCGGTCGCAATTTGGTGGAGACGAAATCCTAGGGGTCCGCGTACTGTGTTATGTCAGTGCACACTAAAGAACAGAAAAGAGAGAGAGAGAGAATACACGTTTATTTTGAGCAAGCGCACTGTGCGCCCAAGGTGGGCGGCCTCCTTATTCCAAATAGGCGCGGGCCTTCATCATCTCTCGTGCCCGTTGCACCAGGCTTCACTGATTCTTCAGGTATGGGTTCGACAGCTTGGCCTCCCACTGTCCTTCGGATAGGGTAGCGGTGCAAGGGTTTTGTATGCATCCCCATACCATATGACATAGAGTGTCAGGGACGTCGCGGTACTTGCAGATGTACGAGTGCCCAGTCGTTGAAATACGGTGAAGTAATATACTGTGGACGTAAGTGATTGTTTGCAATTTCCTAAGGATTATCAACTGTGGGCATTCCGGCACGCCCAGGATGCCGCCCGGGTCCAAGGACTCGAGGCCGTCACCTAGGCCGGGGTGCTTGTAGCCCCACCCCGCCCAATGACGCCGGACATGTCCAATAAAGTTTTTACTCACTCACTCTTGCCTAGTTAGGCTGGGGTGAGCTGGCGGATAAGTTATTCGGCCTAGCCTGTAGTGCTGTAAGATGTCGCTGTACTTTTTGGGTACATCTTCTTTCCTCCTTGGTGCGTCCCGTGGCAAGGCCCGGTGAACATGAGCTCGGGCGGAAGCGTCGGCTGCTTCATTTGCGATGAGGGACTCATGACCCGGAGTCCAAACAATGTAAGGTGGCTGCGCCCGATCCATCTTTGTGGATGTGTAGACGAAGAACTCTGAACGAGTATACTTTAGGTATCTGTATTCCATTCAACCAAAGCTTTGGTTCTGGGATTTCACCTGTTGGCGGTTGTCTTCTTGTTCTAGTTTTTAGTATAAGAAGCTCCGATTTTTCTGGCGCGCACACAAGATGGGCAAAATTTCCGGAGACCTCTACTACGGCGTACCTCATAACCATATCATGGTTTTGGCAAGCATAACCCGATATATCATATCATCATTCTTTACTTTAACTCCTGTTCTTTCCGTAATTTGTTTCTTTCTCTTTATCACTTTCTTTCCCTTTCTCAGTACTCGTTCTCTCGCCTTCTCTCTTCACGCCAGACGTATTAGCGCACGTGTTCTGGGAGCGAAGCAGACGCTGAAGAAGAGGGAGAAGAGAGCGCTTGCTGCTTCATGATTGTTTGTTTTAAGGTGTGAGTGCTGACTGGCCTGGTATGCCACTCTCTGTAAAGAGACACGTTAACACTATTTTGGATACCATGACTCTCCGACAACAGAATTAAGATCACCGAAGAGAGTTCACGTGCCTCTTAAAGAGAGGCTTACACGTAGCTTGTCAGAAGACATGTAAATGGGTCAGATGATTCTGCTTTTTTTCTCCGAATATAACATTTTCAATACGTGCTAGAGCCGCGATGGAATGAATCACTTGAAAGAACGTGAGCTTGGGCATGTTGGTTATCCATCTTAACACATATAGCGCACCAAAGGGACAGGAACACAAATAAGAGACGTGGACGCAGCGCTATACGTCGACCCACTTTGTTGGCGTCTTAATGAAACGCAATGCGCTTTAGTAGCTGTGTTACCACCCTTTACACTAGCATACAATTTATTACGTTCGTTGGATGTAATATTGCACATCTATTGAAGTGTAATGAGTAGGTTAATTGCAGGAGTATAGACGTTGTTTGTAAAAAAATAATATAGTTGTTTGTCTATATATCTCAAAGACAGGCATGTACATGATTAAAAACAGTGATTATTAACCGCGTAAGTATTTACATGTCAACCCAATGAGATAACTGTCTGTCCATCCGTCTATCTGTCACATCAGACGAGCGCTGTTATAAAGACATAAAGGAATAAAAGAAAAGAAGTTTTCTCACCTGTGCTTGAGTTTGCACACAGTCCCTCACGCTTCGAATGCGACTGTTTTAGCCACTACGCTACGCATCATTTTTTTTCTTGCCTCACATAAAAGAATGTTCACATACCCATAGAAAAAAAATTAAGTCAACATCGCAATAGTGGTGCAAGCCTGAAGGAAGTGCGGATCTGGGCGGAAGAAATGTTGTCTATCTCTTCATATACTCCGATTTTCGCATATACCTTTTAGAACAGGCACACGCTAGAGTTCGCCCTACGCTCTCCATGTGTTGCTGCGTGAACGTAACTCACGATTATTGCGCTTACTCAATGCTTCTGTTTGCGTACTCTTCAATATATTGAGTTAAACAACGCTGGCGGGACAAAAGAAGTAGCCATATTGAATACCCCATAAGAGAAGTGCGTCTAATTAGCGTCATGCATGAACATTGGACGAGTGAACCTGTGGGAGAACAAGCAAATACGTGACGGAAACCCGGTGCAGAACCTGCTTTGTAAGTGGCATCGCTCAAATGTCAAGAATAGAAAGCCACATAAAGCTAAGCAGAAAATCCAGAAAATGCTCGAAATTTCGCCGCACACTGTATATTACACTCTAAGAAAAAAAGAGTATTGTCACGAACGAGCAATTGGAGGAATACCTGAAGATCAACAATCTCCACACTCAACTCCAGGCCGCCCAGAAGGCCAAGGACCTCGCGCCGGGACTTCGAGCACCGGTCCCATCGTGGACGGAACCATCAACTTCATCTTGGGGGCCCACGGTTCTCTAGATCTGAGTTCCCCAGGACTAAACTAAAGTTCTTGTCATGTCATGTCACGTGCTAATCTTTCATGGAGTCTTCTCTTGCAACGTGTATGACTCTCTTTAAAGAGGCACGTTAATTCTCTTGTGTGAAGCACGACTCCCCGAATAGAATTTATTGATAGAGTTGACGTGCCTCATACGTGGCATGTCAAGACCCCCCGAACAGAATCAAAGGCTCTATTGAATGTGAAGCATTTCTCAGAGAGCATTTGGCACTTTGAGCGTTTCTGTCTGTCTGTCTGTCTGTCTGTCTGTCTGTCTGTCTGTCTGTCTGTCTGTCTGTCTGTCTGTCTGTCTGTCTGTCTATCTATCTATCTATCTATCTATCTATCTATCTATCTATCTATCTATCTATCTATCTATCTATCTATCTATCTATCTATCTATCTATCTATCTATCTATCTATCTATCTATCTATCTATCTATCTATCTATCTATCTATCTAGCCGCCTACTGCGGGTGCTCTCATGATCGCCTTCTTCACTTGGTGTTGACCAAAAATGGCATGGTAGCCTAAGAGGATTTGATGAATATGACTGTCGGGTCGTCACATGAATAACCTGAAAATACTGTCGCGTACGTTCGTCAAACCCTTTCCTCCACACACGTTTGGCACAAACCCGTTCACCACGGGCGCGGTGTACGGGTATGAGCCACAGGTGATTCATAGTTTATATCTGCCCAGGAGCGGCGAGAACAGACATTGATAATTTCAATGCGGGCGCGTTAAAAAAAAAACGACATCGGCAGCGTTGACCCGACGAGTGCAAAGCGTAAAACTTAGGATCCCAGCAGAAATCGAACCCAAAAATTCTGCGTGCCAATCAGGTATTCTACCACAGAGCCACGACATGTCTATAAACAGGTTTAGAAAAACAGCCTATGCAGGTGTAATGTTGGTGCCGCGTCAGTTGTGGTTGTGGTGCTGGCTATCTAATTTTGCAAGAAAGCAATAAACACTACAGATGTGCCCCTATGATGCAGGCGTCATATCAGAAAGCTCTGTGGTTCCAGTGTTGGCTCCGCTTTTATAGCAGTCTGATAAGCATTGCATTTGTATTTCTAAGATTCAGCAAGCGATATTGAAGCATTGCTCGACCCCGGAGGAGTACATTAACAAAAGTTACGTATGTCACGTGAATGCACGCTAAAGTGCACTTAGTTTCAATATAATAACGTACGTACTCTTACGTAAGGGCTGACGTTACTCGCGCCATAAGTTACCCTTGAAACGCCAGTGTTGTCGAGGTCCCTGGTAAGCTCACGACGTGCACACAGCTACTACACTTACAAAAACACGTCGATCCACCTCGTAACGCTTGACTCAAAGCCATAAAATACAGCATAGAAGTACCCGCTGACTGCTTCGAATGAAACCGATTCCCACAATGCGTGGGATCTGCCAAAATTTTTTTTTTCTTAGAGTGTGGGGCCGAAAGCAAATGTTTACAAGACGCTTCGGTGCAAGTTATTTTAAACTGAGTAGATGCCAGGCCGTTTAGAGCTCTAGGCTAACATAGAATATGCATAATTTAAGCGCTTGCAAAGCACTACCTAGGCAAAATACATTCTTAGTGGAACACCGCATTGTTACAATGCGGATATGGTAAGACTACATGCACGTCAGGAAAAAATACCAAAGAGCTAAGTTTTATACGCCTCAACTGGCTCATATTTATAATTGCGTTGGACTACCTTTCAATACCACTGTTTTCAGCCATAGTATAATAGTATAACGAACTTTAGACGGTCTCATACGCCGTGTCACTTCTTACCTGTATGCGTAATTTGAAATGAACACAGGCTGCCAAAAGCACGCGTGTTGGTCGCTTCCTTACTGCGTGCGTGAGAAATAGCAACGGTGGTGGGTCTAGCATGTTCCTGCATGGCCGGCGCTGCTCACGCTTGACACGATAAAGTTAGAAAAGTGGTGAAAGTTGGAGATAAAGGCCGTGTTCTGTAGAGCTGCTAGCGAGTGCTGCGAGGCTGACTATCTAACCGCAGTGGTGGTTATGTGGCAGAGCTTCGCATGACATTGACTTCCACATTCGTTGGATTATGCCGGATTTTTTTATGTTAATAATTTCCACGCTATTGTTACTCCGCCATGTTCGCTCTTTCTTGATTTTGGAATCCACATGTTTCGCAATGTTGAGCTGCGAAGTTCAGTTTATGTATTTCCCCAAGTTTCTAGGCTCACCTTCAGACCAAGCTAAGGTGTAGATAATACGTTGTGTGGGTGGGGCTTACGCGGCAACGTTGGATATACGGTGGCGGTCTGAGGCGTCTGGGCAGAAACTCGTCTTCATCACTAATGTTACGTGAACGTCGCATGAATTCCCAGAAGCAATAGTCAGCTTTTGCTAAGCGTTTCTAGAGTTGAGATTTTATCGGCATCTTGCAGGCCATTCTGTAACATCCAAATCTTCTCATAATTGTGTTGCACTGAGTTTTAGGCCGAAAGAATATTAAAAACACAATACGCTCTGAGAACAGTATATCACAATGAATCTCGCACAGAGATTCTTCGTCCAGTATCCACGTCCGGTAAGTTTTTAGGTGGTAAAGGTCAACGCAGTGCAGTCATGAACGAGCACTACCTAACTGCCATTCACTGCTTTACTTACTTCCTCGTGAATGTGTAAAGTTCTCTGAACAGCTGGCAAACCGCCTCTGTTCTCTGCTTACTTGTCCGTCTTGTTGTCTCGCCCAGTTTTCTGCAACAGAGAACTAATTAGCACAGGAGCACGCTTTCACCTGTAAGCCCAACTGCAGCGAATGCCCTTACAAGGCAACACTAAGGTGAAACAATAAATAAGTACATTGATAAATTAGTATTTGCTAAATCTAGCCTCTTTAATTTCACCACCATAGGTTAATTATTGGTGACAATATCCATCTCAAAAGTTTCGCTTGTAACGTTCCGCAGAACTCTTCGTTGATGACGTGACGGTTTTCATTTTTTTTTCGAATTTGGACCGCATTGGCTTAACTAAATGTTCTGGCACATAGTATGTAAAATATCTGGCTCCCTTCAAAAGATAATGTGCTTCAACTCTACCGATTAAGAACTACGTAGTCCCTAGTATAAAATCGACCGTTTGACGAAGCATCGTCTGGTCGGGATAGAGCATGAAGAAGAAATGAAATGAAGTAACGCCGACCAAATGAAAGGTTTTACAAACATTAAAAAGACGCTTCGGCTACCGTACGGTAGCTGAAACGTCTTTTAACGTACAATAGCCGAAATGTCTTTTTAATGTTTATAAAACCTTTCATTTGGTCGGCGTTATTTCATTTCGTTTCATCTTCAGTCCCTACCATATGCCGTCCAAATGTATGACGTCACGGCGACGGCTGCCGGAACCTTAAGGTGGAGTCCCCACCCGCATTTCCTTTGTTCGCGTTTTGTCGCTTAATAAACGTCTTCTTGCAGCAAGCGCTGTTTTTTTTTTTAGTATCGTGAGAGAGTAATTTGCTAGTACGAAAAAATTGTTCTTCCTCTTTAGTGTCCCTTTAACTACGCGGCTTAGTGAAATATGTTCTGCAAGCAAGCCGCAGTCCACAGCCGCATAACGTATTTGCTGCGCTAAAACAAAATCCTACGTTTGCCAGGAATTCCAATCCCATGTGCGCGGAGAGGGAACCCCTAATTTTAGTCTGCGCCGACGCATAAAAAAAAGAACGTTATAATACCAGGCATATTTTGGGGCTCTGCCAACGAAAGAATGCGTGCTCCTGAGGCTGACAGGTTCGCCTCTAAACCACGCGGTCGTGGAATGCACGCCTCGTCTCACTAGAGCGAGTCCGGAAAGAAAACAAGAAAGAGAAATAGATGAAAGTGCAGCGTGGCGTTTTCTTGCACCCCGCTAATGTACTGCCATCACTTCGCTGACGTCATGAAAGGCGTTATTTGGCAACTTGGTAAGCTGTAGAAGCTAGACTTCATTTTCACGAACGCAGATGTTTAGAAGGAAATCGTTCTTTCATATATTTTCGGGCAAAGAAAGGTAACTTGGCCTGTATTACCGTTCAGCTGCAATGCATTTAGAAGAACCAGTGCTGCGTTCACAAGTGTCATCGTTCTTTTTTTTTTAATATACAAGCAGGCTGTGCATTATTCTTGAAATTATCTGTCAATTTTCTGTCTTCTTCATATTATCCATCTTGTTTCGCACTCGTAAACACTCGATTCAAAACTATTGTTTGTCTTCTGTATTCAGTCATTCATCCTGCAGCTCCTCGTAGTTAAAACTTCTATTTACTAAGGGAGTGCTTTTGCTCTATCGTGTTAAGGAAGCGCGGCACGTGAGTCCATATGAAACCTCCATCGGTTCAAGCCAAGGTAAAGCTGCATTCGAACGGTGAGTTTTGCTGTACGCTTTTGAATCTCATTCTTTCCACCATGCACTCTATCGCTGCGCACTCAATTGTGCAGACGCTTTCGGACAATGACAAGTGAAGCTATTTTGGTCAGAAGGACTAGTGTAAATAAAACTGATGTACTTTATAATGAAAGGGCGGAGGTAGGGGGAGGCTGTAAATATTGGCCGAACATTATGTTTACAGTAACGGATCTCGAAGTACCTAACCTGGTGTGGGTACTCAGAGTGTGTCGGAAGAATGTAATTTCAATGTTTTATCGATTACAAAAAAAGGCAGTAGTTAACTTCGATAGAGTTCCAAAATACCTCGAAGAAAGAGTGCCCGAAATCTTCATTTCCCTGCTCAAGATCGCAAGCAACGTTTTCCCAGATAAAATGTTCTTCATACTTAGTTTAAATGACAGAAAAAAAATGTTTGCGTCGAAATTCCGGAAATTAAGAAAGTTGACTAAGCGAGTAAACTATACTATACTGGTTACAATTTCTTGCATTTTACGTTCCTTAGAGTTTTTGAAAGAAAAAAAATTGTGATAGAAAAGAGAGAGAGAAAACAAGAAGAGGTAAATCAGGGAGGATAGCCACACGTAAATTTACTCGACGATATCTTGACTGAGGCAGTGATGATAGCATTTAGTTCTTTTTTCTTATCCCGTGTGCGGATGTTAGATTGCTGCGGAATTTGTAATCTTCGTAGCTTCCAAATTTCACTTGTGCACATTATTTGGGTGCAAGTAAAGTTGCAGCGATGTATCAATTCCTTGTGAAATAAATATGGAGAGGAAGCTGAAAAAAACTCGGGAGATCCCACTCATTCTGTTAGTCGATGTCATGCACAGCAGTAGGCCATTAGTGGCTTCTACCGAAATTGTTTTATTGTGTTTAGCCAAACGTTGCGAGTAGGACGGGCTTCTTTGTGCATTTTGAGTAGTGATAGGTAGATCGTGAGCAGGCTCACAGCAAGTAATATTTTTCGGGGCGGTGCGGGCGGGGGAGGCTGGAACTAACAGCGGGGCAATTGTTCGACCTAGCTTCCAAGTTTTTGCTAGTAATGCCAAGCTTTTGCTAGAGATGCTGTTTTTGCTAGTAGTACTAAGTATGGCTTGGCTTGGGCATACTTCTCCAGTTTCGGTCGGTTCCCCACACTCCGCACGTGTCGAGTGGTTTTGCCGGGAACATGTCATGTGACTAGCTGTTACGGGATCACAAGATCCCGTAACAGCTGAGTCACGTTATTAGCTGTTACGTGCGTTTTTCGACGGGATCAGTGACTAGATGTTACGTAAGATACGTGATTTTTAGTCACTTCACTGAATTATACGTGATATTTAAGTCGCGTGCCAAGATTTTATGTGATTAATAGTCATGTGACTTTTTACTGCGTGATTTTGAGTCACGTGACTACATGTTACATGATTTTACGTGATGTTAAGTGATTGTCAGTGACCTTAGCTGTTACGTGACGCGTAGTCATGTGACTAGTTGTTACGTTATGTTACGTGATTTTAGCCACGTGACTAGAGGTTACGTGATGACAGGTGATTTTTAATCACGTGACTAGTTGTTACATAGTGGTATGTGATTTTAGGGGGCGGAACTAGATGTTACGGGATGTAAAATAAAAGAAATGACATTTGGGCATGTTAGAATTGGCTATCAATTTTTGAAATTGGCCGCGCAAAAACAAGGACACCTTTTTTTTGTGTCCTTTTACTTGGGCACTTTTACTCGTGTCCTTGTTTTTGCGCTGCCCGTTTCAAAGGTGACGTAAAGTGATTTTAGTCAAGTGACTAATTGTTACGTGACATTATGTGATTTTAGTCCCGTATCTTGTTGTTACGGGACGGCGCGTGACTTGTAGTCACGTAACAGACTCGCCCGTCAGGGTTATTGGACCACAAGCCGGACTGATCGGCGCACGTGTTGTGGGACCGAAGCCGTAGATGAAGGAGACGGCAAATCGAGCGCGTGCCGGTTCATGAGGACAATTTCTGCTCGCGCTACCAGGCGCAACGAAAAGTTTAAACGGGTCCGCCGTTAAAAGATCCAGATAATTTATTGTTTCAATCTGTAACCAACCAGCTGGACGGGCACTTGCACATACCACTCTTTAAAGACATATATAAAGTATGGCGACGATATGGTTCCATTGCTGCTAAATTTCGGTT